>NC_044187.1:26227587-26460087 GCF_900880675.1 Sparus aurata | reverse complement strand
TGTCATAGAACAAATCTGTGTACTAGATTACATGACTTGAGTCTACAAACAAGAAAAAAAATGCGTGCATATACAAACACACACGCACACACACATCTGTCTGTAGTCAGGTATGGTAAGGTATGGTAATTATTGTTTAGGTTCAGCCCTCTGCAGAATGTGTATCTCTGTAGTAAAATGTACAGAACAATGCAGAAATCAACACGCCTTGTCTTTCATGAATGTCACTGCTGTTGTTGCACGGGGACACACTGGCGCTTACACTCGGATCAGTTTCATACTCATTCACACACACACACACACACACACACACACACACGGACACACAAATTCATGGTTGAGCTTGGAGAATGAGTTTATAAAGATAAAGACTGAGCATTTAAAGTACAGTATTTGCCAGTACTTAAAATATGTGAATTAAAGTCATTGCTGAGGAGCATGAAGGAGTACTGGGAGTTTCAAGGGCTTACATACAAAGTTGTGACGTGATATCAATACGTCACTGATTATCGAAAATCTAAATTCTGAAGAGATGCCAAACATCCTCTGATTATGCTGGAATGACACTGTCATCCTTGATGAACCTGCAAAATATTTGCACTAAAATTGTTGTTTGTATCAGATTTAGTCAGATTTTCATTAAGGTGTTTATGTTACAGGATGAACTGTGTGTGAATAATAAAGATTCAGTTGGTCTGATTTTAACTTGTATGTTTGTATGTAAATCAAATATATACAGACATGCCTGGACCAAATAAATGAACTAAAAGAAATACTCTCAGCTTAAGGCACTGCCCTGTTTGACTGCATGGGAAAAAGCTGACTGGAGCCTCAGATCATCAAAAAGTCTGTTTTTTAACCCAACATTTTCCCATGTTGTAATCTTCTTCTTACCATCTTCCCTTCACCTTGGAGCCATTAAGACCTTCTAGTGTTACCAGGCCTGTCTGTGGCCCAGCGGAGCCCCAGAGCCCCAGCCTTTGTCCGGGCCCGGGCAGCAGGTGAATAGGATGCCCATGCGAGGGGCCTCTCAGCCCAGATACACCTGATACCTGGCTCACACCCCCAAGACAACACCCACCAAAGTCCCCACTGAACCCCTGAAGCCCCCCAGCTCCTCCTCCTCTTGTGAGCCTGCCAGCTGGCAATAATGAAGGATGTTATTGTTGACAGTATTGGCAGCTTTGCCCCCCCACTGAGTGTATGTTATGTGTATGTTCTCAGTTCTGCCCTCTCTCTCTTTTTGTAAAGTCTATGCGGGCTCTGCCCTGTTGTCTGAGCCTCATATCTGTGTGAACTGCGCGTTCACCTTTGAAGTTCTCCACCATGCATCTCTGTGGCCCCTGCGTCCCTCCCCGTCTCCCCTCCACCGCTTTGATTCCCTTTCTTGTTACGGGGAGTTGGCTGATCCACAGATAATGCCACTCGCTCTCTTCTGGGCTGTAAAAAAAAGAAAAAATCAGCTTACATGGTTCAGGAGCAGAGTAAATGGAGAACTTTATTTTGATCTTGTAAGATCTGTTCCTTATTCCACTTGTTTATTTGTGCAATTACACATGTGAGTATTCAAACATTCGGGTGTTTGAAAACTCCTGCAACCCCGCACAAGATAAGTGGGTACAAACAAACGGATTGGCGGTCTGAAAATTGTCCCTGTAACTTTGTTTGCACTGGACCATGGGTTTACTTTCTCCACAAACTGTCCACCGCTTCCACTTTTTACTGCGTGTCACCAATGTGTGGGAATGCTTTGAAGGCACACAGGTGCATTAAAACAAGCCCCACTTTTGCACGCTGATGATAGTTTGACTGGGCTGGCTTGAGGACAATACAGCGAAACCATTTCATTGCTTTTTACTGCATTCGCAAACAGTCGTAACCATCACAGGAGTTGTCCACCGTACATCAGTCTCTCTCTTTTCTAAAATGGCCTCCAACCTGTCTTGGTTTAATAGTTGCAATTCAAATCTAATTCTTAACTTTTTAAACAGAAGTTGGCAAAACAAAACTCACCACAGAATCTATTTTGTAGGTGATCTGGAGCTAGATTTCAGTCAGGAGACCCTAACCTGTTAAAAAGTGGCCCTCGAAAAATTTGAATTGTATATATCTCTGCAACTCCAGGGTCTACAAAAATAATGTCAACACTTGTGTGATTTCTACAAAGGTGGAAACATCAGTATAGATATTGCTAGGTCAGAATAAATCAAAGTTGAAACACAGCTTGAATTAAACATTCCATTTCTGCTGACTTAATTTTGCATCTTTAGACCAAGACCCTCCACTGGAATGACGTAGTTGCAGCCCAAAACCTCTAGAAAACCACAGCTTAACATCAGAACATCCCTTCTGTCAGGACTGATGCTTATAAAGTGTAGCAGAGCGAAGTTAGAGAGATTTTAGTGAAGACATATTCTGGCGGAATGTCTCCATCTGTTTTACAGAGATTTGTCATGTAACAGTCGGTTAAAACGTCTCTTACATTTCACTATATCGTATTCGTTCCATCTAAATGAAACAAATGTTTCTGGCCTTGAATCTGTAGAGTCTCTGCTTCGAGAGGTTAAAGGAAAAGCTTACCCAGAAACAAAACATTTCTGGAGCTTCACAACAAAAAAGCATTGCAGCATTTCTGTAAACAACTGAAGTAGATGGAGACTGGTTGCATAGACTTTGTCTGGCATAATCTATGTCTCCACAGGCCTTAAGATCCAAAATTGATTTGAAAAGACGTTATTTACACCCTTTTAAAAGCAGGATTCTTCACTGAACCTTAGCATGCACCCCATCTAAAGTAGCTGAGCAGGCTCGACCGCAGTTCAAGGGTGTAAATAATGGTGAGTAGATGATGAATTAATTTTGATTTTAGGGTGAATTTATCCTATAAATAATTAATCAGTAGTAACTCTATTCAGAGTTGTTTCCTGCTTCTACATCCTGTGAACTTTTAATCTTTTGACTGATCACTGGAATAAAATCTAGCATTATTATTTAACCCTGTGTGGCAGTAACATGTCTAACTCCTTCTCTCTCTCTCTCTCTCTCTCTCTCTCTCTCTCTCTCTGTGCGTGTGTGTGTGTGTGTGTGACTGTGTGAATGCATCTATGGGAAATGATAAATGGCTTATTTCGATCTCTCAGCTGTGGAGTCCTCAGCCTGTTTATACAAACCAACGACTGGGGCTTTGTCAGCAGAAACAAATGATCTATTAACACACACACAAACACACACACACACACACAGCATTTTGCAGCCTGGTCAGTTGTGAGTATGATGGATTGGACCTGAGGTGTGTCTTGTCTAGGTTATTGATAGGCAGGTGGTGGAGTGGCAGCATGAAATATTAATAGAGCAGAGCTAAACGCCAATCAGACAAAGAGAGGGAAGGAGAAAGAGAAGGGCAAAGAGAAGAAGAAAAGCAATGACAGTAGCCATTCCTGAGGTGTGACAGCATGAAGGACTGACGAGCAGAAATAGAATAACAAGCATTCGCGTACATCTGTCTAAGAATTTGAAATATGTTTGATATCAGTATCAAATTGTTTCTTTTCTTAATGGAAATTCCCTCCATCTTTGATGCTTTTCATGTGTACCCACACACACACACACACGCACGCACACACACACACACACACACACACACACACACACACACACACGCACACGCACACACACACACACACACACACACACACACACACACAGAGCTGTCTCTCTCTTTCTGTCACTCTAACCCACATCCTGTTGTGGTTCTTTTTTTCTCCCCTCAGCTTTGATATCTGAGAACCGCTGACTTATGTGGACAGACAAAGCTCACCTTTGTCTTTGCCACACTGCGCTACATGTTTGTCATCATTTTTTTTTTGCAATACATCTTTGCATGTGTCCGAGTTCTTCCTACCATAATGAAAGCAACACACACATAAAATCATAAACGCACACACAGCGCTGCTTGCCAAGGATTTGTCCTCAGTGTTACTCTTTAAATACAGCAAAGACTGTTTAAACATCCTTCCGTTATTAGATTCAGAGGGCATATAATGCACAACTCTGTGTGTGTGTGTGTATTGATGCAGCACTGCAGAACAATCTATACTAATGATTTCCCATGGACACCTCAAGTTGATCTGGGAACCGGGGAGGATGGGAGGGAGAGATGTAAAAACAGACGAATGAGGAGATTGAAGAAAGCAAAACTGAAGGGAAAGGGAGCCGGTGATGGAGGAGCGGAGGGAGAGTATGGACGGATAAATACAGTAGACAGTGAAAGCTGAAACAATGTCATAAAACTGTTAAATAAATTGAAATTAAATAAGTAATAAGTACCTTTTTAATAAAAGGTATAAAAGTTGTAACTAATGACCCGATGCTAATGGATTATAAATCCTTCACTACTATTTTATTGATGAGTTATGCACCATTAAGAAGAGTGGGTTCTAGGTTGCCAGGTTGTGAGAAATCCCTCTTTCTGCTGAGTCGTTAATAATCACCTCAATAACAAATGCTAACGAGTTTCTAACCCTCTAATAAGCCATCAGCAACAGTTAGTGAGTCATCTATCAATTATAAATGTTAATAAGTCATAAGTCTGCACTTAATGAATAGTTAATACATGGATTGTGGCCCTGAAGCCCTGCAACTAAAAAGACAAAGCAAGAGAAATCATTTATTAATCATTAATGAAGCCATTAGCAACAATGTGTACCCAATAGGACGCTGTGCTGAACAGCCACCTGGTTACTCCTGTGAGCTCTGTCTTGAAGCTGTGATTGCTTGCTGTGGCTTTACAAACATTTGGCATTAGTTATTCAAAATATGAAATCAGAGGTTCCTTGGTAGCTGATGAAGATCCAATTTGGACTTACTTTTTCTTAACGAATAAAGAGAAAATGAATAAAATATATAAGTTCTGTGGTGTTGCATGTCTTTGTTAAGGTGAAATCACTGTCTAGAGTGCCGCAGCGCTGAGTCATAAAACACAGAATTAAGCATTTCTGCACTTTTGTCTGGAAGTCAGTGGGTTTTTTTGAACGAGTTTTAACTTGGTCGCAGGAGATTTTCCCTTATTTTTCCTTTTCCTCTTCAACATAAAATACGTCAGCAAATACCTCGCCTGTGAATTTTAAAGGGTGAATGTGTCTTTCGAACAGCAGCAGTTGCTGACAAGAGGGTAAATAAGACTACAGAGGTTGCTGGGGACATTAAACAACATCACACTGAAGACTCAACCACAAGCAGCTAGTAGCTCAGCAGCTACAGTAAAGATTAGGTAAATAGCTCTATTTTTTCTATTTTTAAAGAACTTTTGAGATCTTTGAGCTTCTGGAGACTTCAACTATGCCAGACAAGCTGTATGCATTTATTTTTTTGAGCCTGTATTTCATGTCTCTTCAACTCAAATATTAAAGAAGAACAAAATTAATAGCTCAGTTATAGATCAGTTATTTGTATTCGTTTATCTTGTTTTCATTTAAGTTATTTCTATGTGCGATCAGGTGAAAGTGACTTTTTCTGCGTTCTGACTTTGTATGTATGTACAGTACAATATGTGTGTGTGTGTGTGTGTGAGTGTGTGTGAAACCTTGAACCTGCACAGAGGAATTTCCTCCACTCACCTCACATTGTTCAGACTAACAAGGAGTTAGAAACACTCCACACCCTTCAATGTGTCTCTGAGGACTCATAAGCATTTCCGGGTCAAAAGTCCAGCAGGATGATCTCATGGGCAACCAGACCAGCTCACACACGCAGACACACACACACACACACACAGACACACACAGACACCAGAAAATGCCACATCAACAGGTCGTTATACCGTGAATCATGGCAAGATATTTTAGTTTTTCTGAAAGCAGTGTCGTTTTTTTATACCTCTGGGGGAGGCTCACACCGTCCAGTCGTCCTCTGAAGGACATTCTGACCTCTATGGTAATGACGGTATAAAAGTAGCCTCAGAGCATGAGAACAAATGAAATCATCCATCTCTGTTTTCCCACGCCTGACAGAGGGAAATCACTAACAGTTGAAGCAGGCATAAGAAAACAGAGCAGAGGAGAAAGTGTCGAGATAAGGGGAAACATCCTTTTCCTTCAATTATTTTTCATGATTTCATTTTCGCCCTGTGAAGTGGCTGCTGCTCCGCACTTTTAAATGATCCTGGACCGGCTGCAAAAATCGCACTTTCGCACAAACTTAGGCCGCTAAACTAATGCACATAAACTCCCCAAAGAAGAGAAGGTAAATCCAACGAAACTCTTCAACCAACCTGAAGTCCAGGATAGGTCCATCCCTCTATTGCCTCTTCAAGTCTGTTTCTGAACCAATCCAACATGTTCTCAAGCAATGAAAACCCAAAGATGGCCAATTACAGACGAGTAAAGGTGGGAAAAGTGTTCCTTCTCAAAGCTGCTCGAATGTATCTTTGGCTACCAGGGGGCAACTTCTCAACTTCAAAATAAGCCAACGTGAACAGCTTACACCTGATCTATACATCTGGCAGCCTGCAGGCCAAATGCTGAGGAGGTTCAGTCTCATTCTGGTGCTTTGAACATTATGTTAGTAATGTCTGTAGGAATAAAAATAGTCTTATCTCACTAAAAAAGTTTTAACTCAGGCAGTTTAAGCAGAGAGAATCAAACCAACAACCTACTTCTGGGATAAAAAAGGTGGAATATTTGTTTCCTTCACTTCTGAGTCATAACTTGCTGTCACTTTCTGCTTCCTGCCCACCTGTGTTCCAAGAGTTCTGTTTCCTTCTTGTGTTCCTCCCAAGTCTGATTTTCCTCCCACACCTGTCTCACATTAGCCTAGTTAGCACTGCCCTGTTCACAGTGTCTCTCCACCTGCACCTCCTCCCCTCAGTAGTTTAGTTTGTTTTTAAGCCTGTGTCGTTCCCTCACTGTTTGTCGGCCCGTCTGCTCTGTTTCCCCACGCCAGTCCCGTGTTGCTTGTGATCATTGTGTTCGTAGTGTTCCTGCCTCTGAGCTTCACTTGCAGAGCTCACTTTTAAACTGTTTAGAAGGCCCAAACACATGACAGAAATATCTCCTTAAGCTACAGGGTTAGCTAGCCCCAGCCCAGCCCAAAGCTCCTGTGCTAATGCTGTAAACACTAACAATCCCCTCGTCCCTGAGCTTCCAGTTCGAGCTGCTAGCTGCACGGCTAACTGAGCTAACTAGCTAAGGCAACTTCCTTTGGCAGCAGTTAGTTGTTGTGATGGCCTGTGTGTGTGTGTGTGTGTGTGTGTGTGTGTGTGTGTGTGTGTGTGTGTGTGTGTGAGTGAGAGAGAGAGAGAGAGAGAGAGCGAGTGTGAGGTGTGAGAAAGAATGGTTAAGGTGTTGCTTCAAAGAAAACCCTGAGAAGGGTTGTGGTGAGGCTCCGGAGTGTTTTCACATGAGGTGAAGTACTCAGTCACATGATCATGTGTGTGTGTGTGTGTGTGTGTGTGTGTACTTATGTTATCGAGAGGAAGTGATTATAACTTGGTCAGGGGGAAACCTCCACTCCGGCTGCCATTGTTCGGCCCTTCCTGGTTGTTACGCAGGAAGACGCGACTCCATCACTGTCTGCCTCATTTTCTCTCTCAGTCTCTTTCTTCTCTTCCACATTATATCTATTCATTTTCGTATGTTTTGCGGCCTCCACTCTTTTTGCTGCAATGACGTAACAGTACTCTGACTTAAGATACAATCTAAACTCACAGGATCCCTTTTTAGTTGCCCGTCATTTGGCCATACCTCACACATCATCACTGACCTTGGCACATGGTAAAACAGATGAAAGCTGTGCTCTGCTGCCACCTATCGTCGCAGTATTCACATTGTTGAATTAAAGCCTAGCGGCTGCAGTTGAATATGTGACTGTACATGTTGTTGTTCAGCTCATTAGTGACTCTTGATCCACGAAACTCATATCACACGAGTCATGACCAGGAAATAAGAGGATCAGTTGAATCCAGACTACCTAACACCTCCTCACACCGTTTGAGTATGAGAGCGCATTTGTTTTTTGCATTCCTTTATATATATATATATACCCTGTATATATATATATATATATATATATATATATATATATATATATATATATATATGTACCCTGTATATATATATATATATATATATATATATATATATATATATATATATATATATATATAAAATAATAATAACGAGCTGTCCTTAAATCATGACTTCGTGGGTTTGCGCAGGGATTTTTGCGCAATTTACTAAATACTTTTGTGCTTTAAAAAACAGCCGTTCCGCCTACGTCCTGTCACAGACACAGTCAGTTCTTCTGTACATGCTGCAAAGAAACGGATTCCCAGATGTGCGTCAAACATAGAGATGAGCTGGCTGCGTGAAATGCGCACAGCTGCAAGTGAATAGATTGACAGGGGTGCGACATCAATCACAGGTAATTAGAATCACCTGAGGCGGCTCTGCCCGTTATAACCTCCCTGCTGAAGGCTTCGGTGCGTTTTCACCTGTGTGTCTCAAGCAGAGAGGACGTGTCCACCATGCCCACCAAGAACATGACCGACGAGCGCCTCACTAAATTCAAAAACAAGGGGAAGGATCCTGCTGTAAGTTCTTTCTTTTGTCGAGTCATGTTTATGATTGCTTTTTACGCACACTGTATCTTGGCTTATTGCAGAAACTTAGGGAGAAAAGGATCACGGAGTGCGTGGAGCTGCGCAAAGCGCACAAGAGTGAGAGTTTCCTGAAGAGAAGAAATATAACGCTGTCATCTCTGCCGGACGAGGATGCCCTGTCTCCTGACTACACCTCTAACGAGATGGTCCGCTCACAGAAACCTATTTAAAAGATTTAATGCAAGCTACTTGAATCTCTAACAGCCTGTCTGTCGTTCAGGTGACCACTTTATCCATCGAGGATATCATTAAAGCTGTGAACTGCGAATGCAAGGAGTCCCAAACCCGAGGCTGTCAGGCAGCCAGGTGAGCCATCAGGAAGGACCTCTTAACAGTAGCGGACCAGAGCTGGTTGAGGGGCAGGTGTGAAGGGAATTAAAGGGGCACCAGCTGCATGAGTGGACGCCACCAAGCAGAATGTCACGATGCATTTATGGCAACACTGCTGTGTGGTTAAGATTAAAATGGTCTCATGTGACTTTAGTGCCAGTTAATGACTGCTATAACCTGTTAAACAGAAAACTGGCCTAAACCCATAAAATGAAAGACTATTCTCAAACAGAAATTACAATACTTGTTTCATCTGCTTCCTTTTTTTTTTTGCTTTTTTTTTTTGCTTGTTCATTAGTTTTTGACAGTTTGCAGAAGAAATGCAGCACATGAAGTTAGCTACTTGGGCCTTAGAAGGGATTGTAAGGGTATCTCTCTCAATTTTCTCACACTACTGACAAAGATGGGACAATGAGATTTTATTAGAACTCATAGAAGAACTCAGGATAAGTCTCAGGTGAATTTCCACGATTGGGATAAGCACTGATGCCATTGTCACATGAGTGACTTAAAAGACTCTGAAAAATCCTATGATTTTAAAATTTATGTAAATCTATGAACATGTGAAGTGATTTTTTTTTCTTTCAGTTTTAAGCATATTGATTGCAAATCAAAATTGTTTAGGCTGGCATAATTGTGACATTTTCATATTTCATGCCAGTTACTCACAATTGTGTTTGTGCATAACTCTCCAATGTTCCATCGAAACTAATGGAGGCAGGAGAAACTAAAGTGTTCATCACTGTAGTAAATTTCCTTCACCCTATCCTTAGGAAGCTGCTTTCTCAGGAGCGTAACCCTCCTCTGAAGGAGATCATAGATGCAGGTCTACTCTCTCGCTTTGTCTCCTTCCTGAGTATGGATGATGAGCCAACTCTGCAGTTTGAAGCGGCTTGGGCTCTCACGAACATCGCCTCTGGAACGTCTTGGCATACTCAACAGGTGGGAACACAGAACTGAAGTCGTATGAAGCATGGCTAGCCTAATGTGTTTTTTTTTTTTTTTTTTTTCTTTTTTTCCATTTCAACTGCAACTTAGGTTGTCAACTTTTATATTATGCCTGAAACTTAAAACTCTTTAAAATGGATTTTAACTTGATAGACGCAATTGATGGAGGCCAATTTTTTCTTTTTTTTTTTCCTGAGTGGCTCAGTTGAACATGTACATTTCTGTCTCAGGTGGTGGAACATGGGGCCGTTCCTGCTTTCATCTCCTTGCTGACATCACCAATGTTGCACATCAGTGAACAGGCTGTCTGGGCTCTCGGAAACATTGCAGGTAAAATAACATATTTTTGTCATGTCTGAATTCGACTTTGGATCAATATAACTGTTAAATCTGGATGTTGAGTTACTGAAAGGACAACTGGAAAATGGTGGTCGACCTTATGGACAGTTAACTGGTCTCATTTCCACTATGGCTCAGCATATAAAATATTGCCTTGAATACAGACTGATCTCATTGTTGCTGTTCTAATGCCACAAAATGTGATTTCTTGACAGGTGATGGTCCAGCTTATCGAGACGTCCTGATTGAGTGCAATGTAATTCCGGCCCTACTGTCCCGTATCTCTCCAGACACACCAGTAAGTCAAAACTGTACAAGGCTGGTGCCAAGTACGTGTCGAGGGTTATCTACACGGACCACATTTACTCCAGGCTTCTCGGCGTACTCCACCTGTTGCACTAATGTAACACTATCAAGTCGTGATGGATGTTTGTTTTTTTAAGTAAAACTAATGCAGGAGAGCAAGTGATTTATTTTTTCCTTGATTTTCTTTCAAAATCTAGCACTGCAGGTTTGTTATGCCAGTAGTGAGTAATGGAGCTCCAAGCAGACACACGTTGTGTACATGGGTATACTCATGCGGTTTGTCATATTGGAATATCAGTTATATCAACATGCAAGTCATACTTGAAACTAAAGCTCAGATTTTTCTAAAAAAATGATGTCCAACTTCATTTGCAAATGCCAGAGCAGCTAAAATGTCAATGTCTTGCAAATACAGTTCAATAATGTACCCAGGTGTAGTGGATACAGTGATGAATCCACAGTATTTTGATCTTTGCATGACAACCTCCAATCTTGATGACATGAATGCTCACAAGATGTTTACATGGGAATCTTTCCCATCTCTACAAACCCTAGAAAGTGAGGGTTGTGTTAGCTTACGCCTTTGACTCCAAGATTTTGTATTTTCAGACTTTCCCAGCACTTTCTTTTTTTTTTTTAAAGAACTTTGTGTCAAATCGGAGCTCCCAATCTTTCCTCAGCTGTAGGCAAGGAGTCAAAATTTTGCTGCTGTATGTCTATCATATTGCTCAATCATTCCAGGTTGGCTACCTCCGCAATCTAACATGGACATTGTCCAACTTGTGTCGCAATAAGAACCCGTGTCCACCATTGTCTGCAGTCATGCAGGTAAGTGACCATCAGAGGTCTGAGCATCTTTGACACCCAGTGCTGCATTCAGAGTCCAGAAAGGTGATGCTCAAACTGTTCCTTCAGGTGCTTCCCTCGCTGATCCAGCTGCTCCACCTCAGTGATAAGGACATCTTGTCTGATGCATGCTGGGCGATCTCCTATCTCTCAGATGGTGACAATGACCGTATTGATGTTGTGGTAAAAACTGGCATCATCCCTCGACTGGTGGAGCTCATGAGCCACAAGGAGCTCAGTGTCATGGTAGCGTTGTCTTGGCTCATTTAGCCCTCTGAAAAACCCTTTCTAACATGAAATGTTCTGTTGTGAGGTATTCAGAGTTTACCCCTCTGACCCGCAGACCCCGGCTCTCCGCTCCATTGGGAATATAGTGAGCGGCTCAGACCTGCAGACCCAGGCAGCCGTTGATGCTGGGGTTCTGAACATCCTCCCTCAACTGATGAGACACCCAAAGGCCAGCGTGCAAAAGGAGGCAGCGTGGGCATTGTCCAACATTGCTGCAGGGCCCTGTAAGCAAATCCAACAGGTCATCACCTGTGGCCTGCTCCCTCCACTGGTGGAGCAGCTCAGAAATGTGAGTTATGAACTACAGGAGTGCATGTGGATGGTGAAACAAACATTTTTACTCTAGCAATTTGACAAGTGGTAGCTTCAGGATCCTGGTTTTGTGCATGTTGACTTGACAAACACTTGCAGCATACTGGGATTTAACTAGAAGCAGTTAATGTTCGTACCACCTGTGCTTGCATGTCATTACATGGTTTCTAACAACATGCCTTATCTTGGCAGCCTTTGAATAAATTTGAAAATGTTCATTTTTATGAGCAATGGCAAATCACTATATTGGAAGAAGCTGATGCTATGGTCAATTCTCAGGGTGACTTCAAGACTCAAAGGGAGGCAGTGTGGGCAGTGACAAACTTCACCAGTGGGGGCACTGTGGAGCAGGTGGTTACTCTGGTGCAGTGTGGAGCTCTGGAGGCGATCATCAACCTGCTGCAGGTCAAAGATGCTAAAGTCATTCTGGTCATACTGGATGCCATCAATAACATCTTCATGGTAAGGGGATAACTACTGATTATTTGCATAAAACTGTTCAAAATTGCCAAGGAACCTGGAAGGTCAGATGGTTTCACTTGCTGTGCGTGACTTTTCAGGCTGCAGAGAAACTTGGTGAGACGGAGAAACTCAGCCTGCTGGTTGAAGAGCTGGGAGGACTGGACCGCATTGAGACGCTGCAGAACCATGACAACGATACGGTGTACCAGGCTGCTCATAATCTCATTGAGCGGTACTTTGGTGATGTAAGTGTCTGATCACACAACAAACTATCTACATTTTAATCTGGTGCATGAGCAGATTATTTTAAAGGGTTTTTCTTTATGCAGCTTTACAACATCAGGTTTAAATTTTATTAAACTTTGCAGTAAACTTGTCTGTATCTGATGGCGAGGGAGTCCATGATTGGTAAAAGGGCTCCAATTTAATGTCTCTTTTATGCTGAAGTTTGAGTTGGTGTTTGACGAAACCTTTTCCCTCTCGTCTTTCTAGGATGACATCGAGGGAGTGAAGGTCGACACTACAGAGGATGCTTTTGTGTTTAAGAGCCCAGATGTTCAAAGAACCTTTGAATTTTAACTTGAGAATGTTTGTGTGCATGTTAAAAGAAAATAAACTTTCATACAGTTGGTTCCCTAAAAGTTTTTGCTGCATGTTAATCTGAAATCTACAATTTAAGCTTTAAACAAACATTATCCAGCAAACAAACGGTACAAAATCAAGGACTGATTGCAGCAGAGATTTCACATACTCAATAGTTGCATCATGAATGTAATGCTTTAAATTTGCTCAGTATAAAAGACTGATCTATGGCTTAGAAATTGCCAACAAATTGTGTATAGACTGGACTACCACCATTTCATGAACTGATGTCACAAGCCTTTTCTGATATTCAAGTCTCATCTCATTATCAACCGCTTGTCTGTGAGGGTCGTGGGGATGGAACGCTTTATCCCCTCTTTTTCAAGGGGTCGCCAATCCCAGTTATCTCTCTGGGCTAAGGCAGGGTTCAAGCAAAGCATTTTTTAAATATTTTAGACTAAATGATTTCAAAAATAGGATTGTTGACAGTGCAGTTAAAGGGACTTCCCAGACAAATGGAAAAGGTTCCCTGTTTTGACATGTATTTCATCAGAGTGGTTTCTCTGAAGTCAAGATCAGGTCAAAACTTATTGGTAAAATGCAAAAGGGGAATTGCCTTATTTTGGCTCAATTTATGATTACTCATGACCACTTCACAAACGTTCCCTTTTCAGACTAAGGTTTGCCTCTTCCCCCCCCCAAAAAAAATTGCAACACCAGTTATCATTTCTGTGGTATAAGTCTTTCTGACAATGTGAAACCAAAAGCATCCATGTGGGTGAATACCAATTGGGTAACTTGGGTGAGCTGAACCTTGCAACTTCCATCTTTTTGAAATTGAAATGGACAAATCTTGCTTGCTGCCAAAAATATATTATTGGGAAAAACCTTTTTGTCTACACAAGTTTGACAGCGTGGTGTCATTCATTGTAACCCCACCCCTGCCCTGTAAGGCAGCTCGGATATAAGGCAACTGGCATGATGCAGACCTCACTAGAACCTGCTGCTCCCTTACCTGGTGATAATACTGTTAAAGACTGTAGTCTGGAAAAAGCTGGCTTTTGTATCGTTTTAAGGCGTCTTCAATCATGTTGAAAAGGAGTGTGTTTGTCCTCTGCTGCCTCTGTGTAAGGATGAGACTTCTGAATGCAGTGACGGTAAGATGCATACAGCTACATATGCAACAATATCCACTAATGTGAAACTGTTCGGGTTCTTGGAAACCAAAAGGTACATTATTTGAAATGGTTTGCCAAACTACAATTTTAAAACCAGTAAGTCTTGAAGTTCCAGATCTTATCCTGTAATGTGAGTAATGTTTTATACCAAAGGCATGAGGCTAACATTCTTAAGTTGAATGCAGGGTTGTAAATATAAAAAAAACTACAGTATGTGGTAGGGCTGGGTATCGTTTGAAATGTTTCGATACCAGTACCGATACCAGTACCCTTAAGACAATACCGATACCAATTGAGTACTTCATTCGATACTGAGACAATCGGGATAGACGATTACTGTTAACCTAGTAACCAAAATATATTACCTGGAGTTATCAACGGTTGCTCTATGTCGTCCTGAGATGACAACGCTGGTGTTGAAGCCAGCTTCTTGCTAAACACCGTGCTGCTCTCCACTCTGAAGTTCTCTCCATGTATTATCAGATGTTTGATCATGTTGCTGGTGTTCACAGATTTCCCAAAAATGTGCTTGCCGCATTTTTTGCAGGCGTTAATCCCCGGCCCCACGGGCTCGTAGAAGAGCCATACTCTTGACCGTTTAGGTGGCATTTTTTATATTTTTTTGGAAAGCTGCTGTGCTGAGAGCTGAAAACTCCTCTGCAGCTTCACCGCACTTCACTCTCACCTGCCAAACTGTTGTTGTCTGTTGACCAATCACATGGCACGTTGAATCGAAGAACGCTTGCAGTGATTGGCTGGGAGCAAAACCATACAAACAATCACTTTTTTCTTCATCTGGGAACAAAAGAATCGATTGGAGGTATCGTTTGACAGGCACAGTTTCGATACTACTTGGTACTGGGTTGTTTCGGTCGATACCTGAAAAGTATTGAGTACCGATACCCAGCCCTAGTATGTGGTCACATCTGGGTCAGAACCACAATTGTAGAAATATTGGGGTCATAAGTCTGGTGCCCTCGGTATCACTCAGCAAAGATAACCATATCAGCCAGTCTTCCTCGCAGCTCCTTTCTTTTTCTAGCTTCAGATCTGGTCTCAGTTGAACTGTTTATGTTGCAACACTGCATCTCCATAAACTCCATGTTCTCATTTTTCTACAGTTGCCTGAACAGGTCACCCTGAAGGCCCTTTTGAAAAGTTCTCATGTTGAGACGACACCTCCACAGGAGGCTGCAGTGGACCCATCCCCAGCATCTGATGAGCCTGTAAAAGTGAAGAATATGTCCTTTCAGGCTGCCATTCAGAACAACACACATGACTCAGTGAAGGTGTCTGGTGCTTCAGTACAGGACCCGTCAGGTCCATCCGGGATCATCACAATCCCTTTGAGCCTCTCTTCAGAGTCTGTTGATGACATGTACTACGGCTGCTCCCAGAAGATGCTGATCAAGGTGAAACGTCACTACCTCCCGAGGAGCACCAGGGAAGGTTTGCACTCCACCTACACAAAACTCTGTGCCCTCAAAGCCATGAGGAGTAAGGACATCTATGACCCGCTGTCCTGGATTCACTTCAAGGCCCTGTGTGCCTACACGGCCGGGTCGTACGATGAGTTAAACCGAGCAGTCCGCAAGGGGAGGGCCTCCTACAAGACCTCGTTTGAGTTCCATGCCCTCCACTTCCTGCTGTCAGATGCCATCAGGCTCCTAAAAGTCAACCAGAGAAGCTGCTACACCACCTACCGGAGAAGCAGACTGCTCTTCAGCGGGGAACAAGGACAAACCATCCGCTTCGGCTCATTCGCCTCCAGCTCCTTAAACAAGGACCTGCTTCACTTTGGACGGAGGACCTGCTTTGAGATCAACACGTGTTTCGGTGCCTACCTCAAGTCCTATTCAGAGTTTGACTCGGAAGAAGATGAAGTGCTGATTCCTCCATATGAGATGTTTAAGATTGTCTCTGTGGATACGTCAGGACAGAATGATTTACAGTGTGAGGTTGTCTACAAGCTTGAGACCGCCGGAGTCCACAGCAGTCTCAACTGTCAGGCTGTGGACCTTCTTTAGAAACTGGTTTAAACAATATACAATCTAATACATAGATGTAAATACAGTGACCATTTTTTTTTACCATGTACTGTCATGAAATGATCAAAACATGATTTTATTTATATTGAAAGTTAATTCCTGACCTCTGAGACAACAGTATTCAAAACCACCTCACCATGAGGTCCATTTAGAAGCTGCTCTGCAGATGGATTGTTATCAATGATAATATATACTAATTAACACGCATTGTATTTGCTTCCATTTGATCAGTGATTAAGAATCAGTAATGATTGAGGAGGTGCTGGATTATGTAGACCAGGGTTGCCAAAACGTTTTCTGTTGGAGGGCCAAATCTAAAACTAAATGTTGGACCATGGGCTGAAAACAAAGAACAATTGTATTATACTATTAAGATGTTAAATATTAAAAAACTGATTAATCTTCTAAGTCTGATCTTATTTGTTTCTGACACAATGACAGGTGAAAAAGTTCTTCAAAATGCCTCTCAGAGTTTCCTCAGCAGTAGGATCCCGAGGTCCCTCACTTGTACTGTCTTCATGTCCACCAACTTGTACCTTATGGCGAGCCAGCTTTGGCCACTTGGCCCCACTCTGGTCAAGCTAGACTGTTACTGTAGTTGAATTGTTAACACGATATCAATATTTCATTTTTATGTATCATAATTAGTATTGGTTTATCCCAACAGCCTGATAACCTCTAATCTTTTGAGTATCTTAAGGACCGAATTCAAACCCTCTTTACAGCACACTCCAAAAATAACATCCTGACCCCATAGGAAAAGGCTTTATGTGAGATGAATGGAAGTGACAAGAAGCTAAGTCAAAACTTTAATAAAACAGACTTTTACATGACAAATTCATTTTACAAAGATTTATCAAATGTTTTACACATTTATTTTATCTCATCTTAGTCTTTACAGAAATGACCAAAATGAGTCTTAAGCTAAGTCTTAGCACCAGTTCTTAACCATCACCAAGTGAATATCTGAAGTATCAAAAACTAGTTCACAGAAACGGTCTGAAATCATGAGATCTCATGATGAACCATTTCAGAGGAACATCAGAGCAGGCTGAGGTCCTTGCATTGGTCGTTTGTTCAATGACGTGGAGGTCACCAATAACAATCCTGGAAATGAATGTTGATTAAGCCACGAGGAGATATGACTTATGATATAATGCTGTCCAGTAAGGCAAGAGAGGTGGTGCTGCATTTTAATATGTAGACTTGACATTACATATGACTGAAGTCTGTGAGGATTTGCTGTAAGGAAGACATCTGGATTCAGACACAGATGAGTATCCAAAAACATGAAATCCAAAAAATGGATGCCCCTTTTCAAAATTAACATTTTTCTTAAAAGGTAGCAGTTTTGTTCTTAATGCTCAGATTTGTTCTGGTCATAAGACCGGTCACACAATTCACCATCTTACGCAAGGGAGTATTTTCAAGTTTCAGTAGTGTGACTTACCTTGTTTGCCTACTGAAAAACTCTAAATGCCTCAAAAAGTAACAGGAAGTGTAGAAATAGGCAGTGGTCAGAAAGGGCAATGTGCCATAATTCCTAAAAATATACACTTAAAAAGAGTTCAGCTGAGGTCAACAGCCGTTTAGAAGAGAAATGAATACTGACTTACAGTATCAATATGTGAGGGATTTGGCCCATTAGATGCGATCAGGACAGAGTGTTTTATTAATGATAGAAAATAAATAAATACCAAAAAAAACAAAAAACAGAACAAAGTATGAGGCAGGAAAGTTTTAGTCTTCTCCTTGTAGGCTGAACCTGTATCAGTCAGTGTTGGGGGGTGTTTGTATCTACATCTTCTCGTAGGTGAGTTCATGTCCGCATGTGGTGCAGGTCTTCTTGTAGAGATCCTCCTCTGGATCCACCACCTCCTCTGGTCCGTACTGGTGTTGGTGAACACTGGTGTCTTTGGTCCACATGCTGCTCCTCACCGCCCTGCGCAGCTCTGACACACAAAAGCAAACACACGACACATTCAGAGTTGATCGGGTCGACGCTCAACGTGCAGCCTGAGAGCTGATGTTCGAGTATTCTGGCTTAAGCAGGAAACTGACCTTTGACCTTCTTGTTGAAGCGTTTCTGTTTCTGCACCTCTCGGTTATCTTCCCTCGCCTCTTTGGCCTCCTCCAGAGCCTCCTCTGAACCCCACACCTCCATACATCTCTTCTCCACCTGGACACCCAGATACATAGTTCAGATAGACGCGAACAAATTACCTTACAGCATGAGCAGTTGTTTGGTTTAAGAGTGCAACTCAGGATTCATTGATCAGTTGTTAAATACTAAATTTAGTCATTGGATTTAACTTAAATACTAAAACACACACACAAACCATTGTTCACCGCTCCTGTCTTCCTACCTGCACTTTGAGGTAGAGCTTCATGTCTCCCCAGCGTGGGTTATGAGGGTTTTTCTTCAGTACAAATCTGAGCGGAGGTTCTCTCATGTCCAGGTCACAGTCCTTCAGCAGGTAATGCTGCTTGGCCTCAGTTCTGGAGATCAGCTTATGTTTCTCCTCATTGTCTCTGAGGGGGAAAGACGCTCCCACTGTTAAAGCATCTGAATGATTTTACAGCCTCATATTCAACAGGGGGAACGGTTTCTCTGTCTCTTGTTTCCTCACTATGTAGCTTCAGTGAAAGAGTAGGATCACAGCGTCACATACATGTTTACTTCAACATACAAGTTCTCAACACGTAACATGTTATGATGTAATGAGTTTTGTTTGTAGTCAGCACCTACATCATGTCTGACGAATTGTTACAGACCTGGGATTTGTATTCAAGTTATACTGTTATATTATGGTTTTAATAACTATTCAAAGGTTGGAGACAAATTAATAAAAAATTACATGTTTGGCATGAAGTCGATCTATAATGGAATATTTTTGGCAAATCATATTAACTTTAACTCTATGTTGTACTAATCAGACACGACCCCCTACGCAACTGGACGTCATTCATTATATTTCCAAAAGTATTCGCTCACCTGCCTTGACTCGCATATGAATTTAAGTGACATCCCATTCTTAATCCCTGGGTTTAATATGACGTCGCTCCACCCTTTGCAGCTATAACAACTTCAACCCTTCTTGGAAGGCTTTCCACAAGGTTTAGGAGTGTGTTTATGGGAATTTTTTACCATTCTTCCAGAAGAGCATTTGTAAGTCACACACTGATGTTGGACGGGAAGGCCTGGCTCTCAGTCTCTGCTCTAATTCATCCCAAAGGTGTTCTATTGGGTTGAGGTCAGGACTCCGTGCGGGCCAGTCAAGTTCATCCACACCAAACTCTCTCATACATGTCTTTATGGACCTTGCTTTGTGCACTGGTGCACAGTCATGTTGGAACAAGAAGGGGCCATCCCCAAACTGTTTCCACAAATTTGGGATTATGGAATTGTCCAACATCTCTTGGTATGCTGAAGCATTAAGAGTTCCTTTCACTGGAACTAAGGGGCCAACACAGCTCCTGAAAAACAACCCCACAGCATAATCCCCCTCCACCAAACTTTACACTTGGCACAATGCAGTCAGACCAGTACCGTTGTCCTGGCAACCGCCAAACCGAGACTCGTCCATCAGATTGCCAGATGGAGAAGCACGATTCGTCTCTCCAGAGAATGCGTCTCCACTGCTCTAGAGTCCAGTGGCAGCGTGCTTTACACCACTGCATCTGATGCTTTGCATTGCACTTGCTGATGCATGGCTTGGATGCAGCTGCTCGGCCATGGAAACCCATTCCATGAAGCTCTCTACGCACTGTTCTTGAGCTAATCTGAAGGCCACATGAAGTTTGGAGGTCTGTAGCGATTGACGGACGAGTGAATACTTTTGGCAATATAGTGTAGATTAAAAAGTTAAATGTATATTATTATTTACAAATAACATACAAAATGCACTTTTGGAACCATTTTGGAAAGTAGGCCTAATCGTACTGTCATATACATGAAATTCTGGCCAGATCCTGAATATGAGTAAAATCAGAATAATAAAGACATCATTAACATAATTTATTCTGTATTCTTTGAAATTTCAACAAAAATACCACAGCATGTTAAGAATTTGTCATCAACAATGTTTAAACTGTAGTTGCAGCAGAGGAACACTAAAATAACATGTCTTTCATCTTTATTTTGACCATTAAAAATTAAACATACAGAAACTACTGAGGTGATGGAATAAAAAGCATATAAAGTGTATAAAAAATGCCAAACACTACAGAAAAACTATTGTGTGTGTGTGTGTGTTTGTGTGTGTGCGTGTGCATATACCTGCACTTGTCACACACAGCCAGGTCAAAGCTGTTGCTGAGGTAGGAGTCCATAAAGGGTTTTTGACAGTCATCACACACCAGGTAGTCTGCCTCAATCACAGGAGCTGGTAACCACACACACACACGCGTAAATGAGCACGTATGCACACACTCGAGATGCTAAATACGCGCGCGCGCGCGCGCACACACACACACACACACACACCTGGCTGATGCACAACCTTCCTGGTCCTCTTCTCCTCCTCTCCGTCCTCCTCCTCCTCGATGAAGAAGCCGGCTCCGGAGTCGATGGTCCTGGACACTTTGGCCGAGGTTGCTCCCTCCACGGTGGACAAAGAGCGGCTCGCTAGTCTGGCTTGCCGGAGCATCAACGCTCGCTGCCGGTTCCGCTCGATCTTCGCCCGCATCGCTGCAGAAAGCTCGGGTTTGGGAGTCTGTTCTGGACCGGGACCGGCTGCATCCGGCCCCCCTGCCTCCGACGGGTCCATGCTGGTCTCTTACACCACGATCAGCACATAGAAGTGTATAAAATAACTCTGAACACCAGGCTGTGCTTGTTTCATCCAGAGAGCAACGCTGCAATGTTGTTACAAAACTGACAGTTGCACACTTCCGGCTCCTTCTTCTTCTTCTTCTTCTTCTTCTTCTTCTTTACTTTAAACTTTTAGGTGCATTACCGCCATCTCCGGCATCGGGATGTAAGGGACCAGAAGACTCCTCAATAATTACATAAAGGTTTGCTGATCTGACACTTAACAAGTTCTTCATATAAAAACAATTTGAATTCCCGCATTAGAATATTGTTTCTTTTTTCTTCTTTTTCAAACCATTGCATGTTTATTTAAAGGTTCAGTCTGTAGGATTTAGGGGGATCAATTCACAGAAATATAATATTCAAACGTAGGAACTAAGAATCATTGCGATTTTGTTACCTTAGAATGAGCTTTTTATATCAACAGAGGGGAAATGTGGATACAGCGATCAATCCTGCTCAGTGGGAGCTCCAATAAAAGAATACGAAAAAAACTGCTCTCTGATCTGATGTTCTGAGTCAAGTGAGCGTCCAGCTGATTCAGTGTAAACACCATCTGCAGATGAAGGCGCGTGTTTGCTATTGCACGTGTTAATGTTACATGGATCGTCTCACACACAGAGCACTGAGTCCGTTAGGTGCAGCAGGTTTTAGACATTTTAACAAGCAGTTGATCACCATTAAAACAAATGAACATCTATTTAAGATTCGTCTATGCAAAGCTTGACCAAATTAAATTCTAGTTGTCAGGAATGACAAGAGAAATGTCTTTACACATTTGGTGAATGAGGACTGTAATGACCCTTGCTGTGTTTCAGGTTCCTGCGAGTACATTTACATTTCAATACGTTATTGAAAGGGAAAACTGAAGATTTCTGGTCACTGTTTGGAACCACAAACAGAAATCATGTTGTGTTCAAACCTCTGGATGGAGCTGTTTCTCTCTTGTCCTTCACATCATACACTGGATTAACCCCAGAAAAGAAAAATCTCACCCATCTCTGACCGTGTCAGCGTCAGGCAGGCAAACGTCAAAACCAGTTAGGAAAGATTTACGAGACCATCCAGCCAGTGCAGACACGAACTGTCCACATTAATGATCTGAGTTAAAAACTCACAACTCTTGTCTTCTGCAGGGGCCACTGGGCCGGGAGTAATCCTGCTCTCTGTGTGTGAGGATCAGAGGATTTTCTCAAGATTATGAAAAGTTGCCTGTCTGAAACAAGGGCTTTAGTTTCATAGTGCTGTAGGCTGGCAGTAATAGGTGGAGGTAAGCAAAGCTAATGAGCCGCATGTGTGGTCCTTCTGCCAGCCATTGCCGCTACTGATACCATGATGCTCGTCACAGATTAACAGAACATGACCTGCAGCAGTTCAGTTAACCATGGAGAGCTGAGAGCAAAACAAACATTCACATCCAGCTGCTCCTGCTTCTTAAAATATAAAATGTGTCAGTTGCGGTTCACTAGAGGAAACAGGTGCCAATCTCCTGTTTCAGCTGGGTGCTCTGCCTCAAAAAACAGTTATGTCTACTGTTTATGTCGGCTGTGGTGTTTCTCTTCATTTCATTTACCCATTCCCATTTCTGTTTGCATAAAAATAATGAACCTTAAATGAAACTCTCATTGATTATTTCCTGATTATGTGTGGTTCATGAGGGCTGGAGGATTAGATATTCAGCATGCAATGATTCAAATAACATCAGTTTCTAGTGTGTTTCTATGATGTTCCTCTGATATCAATGTCAGGACCGTAGAGTAGAATATATTTTTAATGATTGTAGCGTGAACATATATTCTTATACATAATTCTGATTTCAATATAGACATTTTGAAATATTGCTAAATGAACCTTTTTTCTATCAGCGCGCAATTTTGACTTTCCCACTCAGTTTGAAATTGTCATATGCATTCTAACTCAGTAGGGTTTATCAATTTTCTCATGGTTTATTTATATCTTCCAAAAATCCAGCCTATCCCACATGTGACACAGAACATAAAACTCAGGAAACCACTGCAGAATTTCCAATCAATAACAACTATTTCCTTGAGGTTACAGGTTTAAAAAAAACAAACAAAAAAAACTTTTACCACCTCCACTGTGTTAGTTGTAATAAGTTTAACCGACTAGCAATTCTGGTGCAGCATCTAATCAACTATTCCACTAATTGCACAAGTCCCTACTAGCTGATGTTAGCAAATTAGCTCAGTTAGCCCTGCAGCTAGTGGCCCTATTAGCTGTCTGGCTCAGCAGCCTCCCAGTGAACACAGCTGGATCGGAACCAAACACAACCTATCAACAGGGAAGACAGTGTCGAAGTGACTAAGACCACGACTTCAAGGCCAAGAGGACATGGCAGGCGGGGACAGGACAGGAGAGACATGACTGCAATTTGTCCAATGCTTTCTGCTTTTGCTCCTACATGGACCGTTTACATGCATTCAACAGAATCCCGCTCTGGAATAAGTACAGCTAGCACTCCATACAGACCATCACCAGAAAACAAAGCGTCTTTGTGCATGATCATGTTGACAAGTGTGAGGCAGAAACTGTGTTTAAAACAGCTGACGTAGCGAATGTTAGCCTAATTAGTTAGCTAGCTTCAGCTGATACATCTGTCAGTAAGAGCTGGCAAAATCAACAATGGAAGTGTGAAGCCTGACTTTTTTCCTACATCTGTCTGAGATGCCACCATTAGTGTAAACTGCCATCGACCTCGACAGGTGTAGCAACAGTAACTAAGAGGGCCAGGTGTAGCAATCAGGTAAACTCTACTTTTCTATTCATAGACTCATTGTATAGATCACCTGGGCTGACAGTTAGAGGGTCTCTCTCCACATTATATTTAACTGAGCTGCTATTCCAAGTCGGAGCTTTATCCAATAAGCTGCTGCTGATCCCAGCTTCACAGAAGAACATGAATCTGTCTCCCTCACTTCTCTCCACCTGGCCGATCAACGTAAATGACTTAAGAAGCCCCTCTCTCTCTGTAAAAGAGAAAGTCTAATAATTTAAGGGATTGTGCAAAATACTGTCCGATGCAAAATCAAGGTTTATTTATGATCACTTGGCTATCATTTGTGGTCATATATAATTAGGCTGCATATTTTTTCACTAACTCCAGCTATCCCAAAGTCAACTGTCCTTTTTTACTTTTCTAAGAGAAGAGCATCGTAAACTTAACCTGAAACAGCCAGAGATCTGGTGAATTTTCCCCTGCATGCCAGGGACTTATTTTCATGTCAGGTTCGAGAGGTGATTTACCTCAGCCTGCCAATAGAAGGAGTGTAGGGTTAGCTTGAATGGTTATGTAACACGTTCAGCCTGTTCAGGACATTACATAGCCCTTATATAGCAACTATGGCCCGAATGGAAGAATCCTGACTTAGGTCAAGCACCTTTGCCCTAAACCAAGTGTCACCTCAGGTCGGGCATTACCTCTTTGTTTTACACTGTGTACTGGATATATAGAGGGGACACCTTCATATCCAAGTCATTTTTGCACGTTTGAATTTCCTCTAGTTACCTGTATTTATGATGAATCCCTGCACCTGCCCATGAAGCCAGAAAAAAAACACTAATACCTAATTCTCTGTGCAGAATTATTTTTAAAAGATGCAACTGTTCCTTGAAGCCAATGAAGATTTTAATTGGTCTTGACAGTCAGAGACTGACTGGAAGCTGCAGCATTTTGCCTGCAAGGGAAAGTTAACGGTCCACTCCATTAACTATGCTCCTGTTTAATTGGATCTGAATCGTGGGAGGTGAGAAACGATAGGTAGATCTGGTTTGACTTAATCCCAGCAGGGTTGTTTGGCATAAGGTTTTTTTCTCATTCTCCTATATCCATCTTTCAAATTATTTTGCTGGCACAGAGTCTTTATTTATTTAATTGTTTAATTCAAAAGTCTTCGTTGTCTAATTTTCCTGTGGGATGAGCTACAGTTGTCCAATCTTCTCTTTCTCGCGCTCTCTCTCTTTCACACACACACACACACACACACATTGCTGTAGAACTGGTGCTATGTAACTGACACACTACGTAACAGAATAGGTCACATTTGAACTCACCTTCAGGTGGCAACTTAAGCTTACAGTTCTCTTGTGTAAAGCCTGACCTGACTTGAAGTGTGGACATGCACCACTCGCACACACTCACACATTCACACACTCACAAACACACACCCACACACAGATTGCTCAGATTGATTTATACATATTCATACATATAACTTATTTGATACCTTATGTCAGTTATTTGTAGAATAAGGAGAGAGAGAGAGACAGAAATAGTTTATGTTAGAGCCTATCACATATATATCAGTATCGGTGTAAACCTTTTTTTATTTTTACAGACCATAATACAGAAAAAGTGTATTGTTTCAGTGCTCTGATGTAATTTGAGACAATAAAAAAAAAAAAAATGGTATATTGTAAAATATCCAGCCTGTTTCTAATTGTTTGTTTTTGTTTTTGTTTCTGATACCTACATATGAATGATCATTACAAAATATGTATGTATGTATGTGTGTGTGTGTGTGTGTGTGTAGGTGTGTGTGTGTGTGTACATAAAAATGTTCGCCAAAATAACAATATCAGTAATATGTTTTAACTCTCCAATATCAGCCCCAAAAATCAAGTATCTTTTTTTCCAAAAAACATTAAAAGCACACATTCATGGTCATAGTGAAAATGTATATAATGAGAGAAAATCTGTGCAAAAGTATCCATAAATATAAACAAAAGCATGCCAAAATGACAAATGTAAAAATGTATTTTTTCAATCCAAGTTCGACACCTTGATCTAAAAGTTATAAAGCTGCTGCAGTGTGTTACATTGCAGAGCTATGGGATCGTTTTCAAGGACTTTGAGAACAGCACTACGATCTGATGGTAGGCTTCAGTCCCATCGAGCAGTAAGCTTCTTGTGTAAGACATTTGCCTGGGTATGCGGATGAGAAAAAATGATACATGGCACCATGGAGAGAGAGAGAGGGGGAGAGAGAGAGGACAAGGAGGGTAAAGGTAGGAGGTAAGATGGAGTGAAGCAGGGAAGGAGGGAGGCAGTGTCGAAGAGGGGAGGAACATTGAGAGGGAGGGAGGAGTCCTTGGTCCTCGGCTTCTGACCTGCTGTCTTGGAGTTGCACTTCGGCTGAGGGAAGAAAATCTCACTGAGGATTTACTGCCTGGACCTTCAGCCCTCTGGAACTTCCCCTTCGGAATTCAATTTAGTGGAATATTCAATCAGAAACCTAGGACGTGCTGGAGTGCTACCTGCTGCAGAGGAGATTCCCAAGAGTGGTATGAGAAAATCATAAAATGTTGTGCTTTTTGTGTGTTGCTGTGGCATGTCTTGGCTCTAATGTCCTGATGTAGATAAGCCTGGTTCTATAATGCTACTTGCAAAGTCCAGAGTTGGTTTTGAAGCTGTTAAGTGAATGTTTTACAATAATAACTAATAATAATAACTTGATGTTGCATGGCAGGTTGTAGAAGACTAAGTATTGTTTAGAAATTATGAGATAAAGGTGCAACATTGCAGTTTGTCTCAGTGCTCAACAATGTTAATGCTCAGCAGCTTTTATTTGTCCCTCAAACTCACAAATCATTTTGTTGGTGTCTTAGTTTTTGACTTTGTGCAGTGGCATTGGAGTGCAGCACCTGAGGCTAATCTAAGTATATCTTCTCAGGGATTAAATAGCTTCCTAATGAGCTTTCACTAATGTCTTCACTTAAAGAAGAGAGATCTCACTGCAGGTTCTCAGTACAATGCCAAAAAGACCACAGCACGTTAGCAGAATTGCTGCTATTAATACAGCTATCAACTGCCATCAGCAATTCAGTACATACTGTAATCCCACCTGCAAGAAAATGAAAGAATTTCAGATAAAAAAAAAAAACCAGGTCATATATTTGTTGTATGTCCACATAAACATAATAATAATAATAATAATAATAATGATAATGATAATAATATACGACTTCTGCAATCATCAGCTATATCACACTTTTTCCTTTGAGTGCCAAAACTGAAACTCGGTTGATCAAAACAGCTATTAGGTTGTCAAGATGCAAAATGGCGCATGGGTCCCAAGTTCTGTTAATTCACAGCAAAGTGTTGCTCTGCCTGTTGTGCTCAGATTAGAAGAATAATCAATAATAAGGAATCCTAAGTATTCAAGGAATGTTTTTTCACTATAAACACCTGACAGCCACATCGAGCCATGTAGCGGACCAACTTTGAGCCCTCAGGCCTCACTTTGGGCAGCCATGCTCTACAGAGACTAACTTGTCCAGCCTTTACTATTCAATCTGAATCTTCTAAAATAATCAACATGAACTTAAAGTAAAATTTGTGATTCTGTCGGAGGCAGAACCAAATATAGCAAAGTTCTTGAAAGCTCAGCAGCAAACCATCATCTGCAAAGTCATTAATAAAAGTAGTTGTTATTTACATTTTGTAGAATAATGTAATGCAGGAGTAGTGGAAAGCAGCAAGAAATATAATTACTCAGGTAAATATTTAAGTTTAAAAATTGCTAGCTACATGTTATCTACATGACCTAAGTAAATGCACTTATAGTTAATTTGCACCACTGCCAGCAAGGCCTGTAAGCGGATGGACATCAGGACCCACATTTATCAACAGTATATATGCACAGATGTGCTAATGCACGGAGCCAGTGGGAGAAACAGAAAGCATTGTGAGTGTCACAGCATGCTTTAAACAATCTCAATATCAACATATCCTCAATATTTTCTTTAAATAATAATTACTCACTTAGTAATTTTGTCTAGTGAAAAACAAATACGTAGCCTAATGGTTGTGAAATCTTTAAAAGACATCAGTGACAGGAAAATGTAACATGGCTGATCCTGCATGAGTGGCTTCTGCTTCCCAAAATAGATATTGCTATATGTAATGCCTGATTTTGGAATCATGCTGGGGTGAAAAACTCAACAACAAAAGCCAATCCCATGCACATCCAAGTTATCTCCACCCTGGAGTTGTGGCCACCAGCACCTCAGTTGGAGATAGATCGGGGACAGGGATGGTTAATTGGGGTCATTTCTGATTATAAATGGACCTGAATAGAAGTTACAACCTTTTCTACACAATGTTGATAAATGAGTGCCCAGGTGTGGAAAGAAGTTAGAGAGAGGGCTACATATTCATCAACATCACTTTTTTGTCTTGCAGTGAGTAATATGAGGAAGCCTTCAAATGGGCTGGATCCAGGAATTAGACTGCAGGGCGTTCATTGTGTTTAGACCGGGGAGCAGCATGCACACAAATCGGTAAACCATCGCGGCGTGTCAAACCCCCGCCCTTGCAGCCATAAGCACCACCAACCCAGCTTTGGGGGGGATTCCTGAAACTTCCACTCTGCCTGACAACCTGCGCCAAACACCATGGATTTCATGCTACCAATACGTAGGAGTCAACACATGATGGCTTCCTCCAGCTCTGCGCCTCTTCTGGGCCCTGACAGCAGCTGCTCCAGGCCCCGCTACCAGGGCACCAGAAGAAAGCTGCGACCTGGACGGATTCTGGGATTCATCATCAGTATGGTGGCGGTCAGCATATTCTGCTCATGGAGTGCCTTGTCAGTGGCCACAACGTTGGCCAAGGAACGCGAATCGACCATCGAGGGCTCAGCAGAGGTGGCAGTACCCCAAAGAACACTTCTACAGCACCACAACCTGTCATCAACAGCGGAGGACACACCGGTGGCCATGAGAACATCTGATGTAGAGATGAATCACGGTGACTACCCAACAGACTACTTCAGCGTGGAGGACAGACGCCAAGGCTATGTAGCGTTTCATATGTTTGGCATGTTGTACATGTTCATAGCCTTAGCCATTGTCTGTGATGAGTTCTTTGTCCCTGCGCTCACTGTCATCACAGAGAAGTTGGAGATCTCTGATGATGTAGCAGGAGCCACCTTCATGGCGGCAGGTGGCTCAGCCCCAGAGCTCTTCACCTCAGTCATAGGAGTGTTTGTCTCCCACAGTAACGTCGGTATCGGTACCATCGTGGGCTCTGCCGTATTCAACATACTGTTTGTGATCGGGATGTGCGCCCTGTTCTCCAAAGAGGTGCTGAACCTCACCTGGTGGCCACTGTTCAGAGACGTCTCGTTCTATATCATTGGCTTGCTCATGCTCATCTATTTCTTTCTGGATAACCAAATCACGTTGGGGGAAAGTATCAGCCTGCTGATGTGCTACACCTGCTATGTCACATTCATGAAGTTCAATGCCAAAGTAGAACTTTTCGTAAAGAGCTTTCTGGGCAGCAACCAGGTGGACGAGCTGGAGACTGCACCAAAGGTGAGCCTGCCCTTGTCCACCCATCCATCCATCCATCCATCCATCCTCCCCTATTCCATTCCCCTACCCACCCAACTTTTCCCATTTCACACTGAACAGCACCCATATTTCACCCCATCTTGGGTCCTAATGAGAACACTAGGGTAATTTACCCTTTTGTTCTCAGTCACTGATTGACCCTCGGTCGGCTGAAGGACCATCCCCATCATATACAACCATCAAGAGGTTTCTGGTTCTCTATGTGTTATTTTATTTTGACAGTAGGAAAATAAAGAAAGTCTCAAGAAGTCTCAGAAAAGTAAAAAAAAATCCAACAAAGATTCAGACTGTCAAAGAACAAAGAGTGAACCTCTTTGATTCTTGACGTGAGTCTCTGATTCAAATCTCTTTGTGACTGTTTTTCCGTCAGTGTGCCATACATAAAATCTGAGCATCTGCTGATGACTTTTCTTAGAATTGTTTGTATTTTCACATTGAATGAGATAACAGTGTGAGTATAGCAGTCCTGTTCTGGGAATCTGAGCCGGTGTCATACAGGAAGGAGGTAGGGTGTTACAACAGAGTGCTGAACAGACAGCACTCTGTCAGGCAGCCAACCGTCCTCAATACCCCTCTTGAAGGATATAAAGATTTGTCTTAACCTGCCACCTGTGCAGCTCGGACACTGACAGACGCGGAGGCAGCCTCTTGGTGCTGACTAAGTCTAGGAGCACGCCTCGTCTTCAGTTGCTACTTTTAGTAACCAAGTCCAGACCAGAGTCCAGAGAGGCTCTCAGAATAGGACTGATGTAACAAAGCTAGTCCCCAAAATGTTCAACTAGATGAAAATACAGACATTTCACATTCGAAGGCATTAGAAAGTTGGGTACTAGATTATTTGCCATGGATTTCTGTATTTCAAAATAGGGCATTGCTCAAGTTTTAACCATTATTCTCGTCCACCATTCAAGTCAATTCCCTTCTGAAAGATTATCTATACTGATACTACACTTTTAAGCATAAAATCTTCAGAAAACAAATGCTGCTACTGACAATGGGAACTCCTTATAGTTTTGTCAATGGAAACTGCTCCCCAGCCAGTCAGAACAATGTTAGTAAAATATCACATGCATAATTTTATTTCTGAATTCCATGCTACGATTAAGTTATCAGCATCTTTTTTGAGTCATTTTCGAAGTCCAACCAGAAAGATTATACTGAGATGTTTGGTTTTTTTAGATGAGACATCTGGCTTGTTTTCGCTCCATGGTGAGTTCTAATGTACAGATAAATACTCCCAAGATTGTAGACAGTTGACAGACAACAAATGATGGAGTTTTGAGATGACTGTATGATAAAAACTGAAAGCAGAAGAAACAGACAAATAAGTCCAGAAATCTTTGTAGCGTCTCTTCAACCTCATCAGCACGCTCCCTCCTTTAGCTCCCCACTTCTCTGTCCTGACATTGGTATAAAGAGGTCTCTCGACACTCGAGTAGTGCCATTTGCTCTCTATTTCAACTCAAAATTTCAGAGCATCTGTAATTATCATCCTAATGGAGTGACTGGATTATGGATTACACAGAGATCCCATTATAATAAACAATCATGAAACATTAAAAAGCATTTTTCTTTTCTCTGAAAGGCTCTTGCATAGTGTGACTCATACTCAGGATGTTGACCCCATGAAAAAACACTCACAATAGCAATCACTTCACAACCACTAAACCAATCACTTCATGTCAGCTGGGACATGAAGATTAGCTTGGAGTGCTCATTGTGCCTTTTGCTCCTTTGTTTACGAAGCTCATGTAGATTCTAGATTCAAGACAGAGTGGACATGATGATTCAACATACATACAAACACACACACACACACAAAAAAAAGTTATTTTGTTTTTCACGTTTGTCTCTCCGTCTTTTGTTCTGTCTGTGTGTGCAGTTGGAGTCAGATCTGTTGCTCTCTGATGTTGTAATCACATACGGCGCTCAGGTGACAAATACTAAAACTACTGTACTTAGACCAGCTTGCCCGTAGCCTAGACCGACAGCACCCATCACCAGTTCTTCAGGGGCGTATACAGCGCACTGCTGCACATTTTTGGAGACATTATGAAACAAGAGATTATGTACATTTAAATGTCATTCTAGGCAACTAAAATGACATCTTGTGCCCAAATACGTATTCATAAGGAACCTTTAAGACCCAGCAGTGGCTGGAAACACTTGATGGACGGAGGCAGCTATTTTTATGGTAGTGATCCAGGCCCGGAGAAGTTCTCACATTTGATGCAACAGATGAGCTCATGATCACAAGTCGTATCTGCTTCAAAGCTCCTCCCCTTAAATGCTAATTGTAAACATAAAAAATAACTGCTTCCAAGGAAGCATGACTTGCTTTTATTTTGGAGTTTTGGAGTTTTATAAACAGGTGGTAGCTTGTTTTCTTCCCATCTTACTCGTCTATCACTTGAACTATCTATTTTATCTTAAATGTGACCCATTATTGAATATTTTACCTCTTTCATTTTAAACCTGTGAGCACATGCGGTGTATCTGGACACTCATCATCCTCTGTTCCCGGCAGTGTTGTTGCAGAAGCTCTGTTTGACATTTGTGCCCTTCTGGGAATCAGCTGTTCCCCAGGCTGTCTCACCTCAACCCAAGAACAGCTTTTCTCTTTCTGTCTCTCAGGCACTTTATGTCCTACTGCCTTGCCCTCATGTGTCGATAGCTGCTTAATAATCCCTCGGGTTAATGCCCTCCAATCCCATTAGAGCCTCTAATAATAGTCAGATGCTCCTTGTGGGAGCAGGAATCATCAGATCACTGAGAGAAAAAAACTGAACGTTACTTCCACAGCCTGCAGTCGCCCTCACAACATGGTATTGTTTTTATTTTGCGCATAGTTGAGTGTCTGTTTTATGTGGTTTTTGCACTACGGACAGGGTGCCTACAGCGTCCATGTTGGGGAAGAGAAGATCTTCAGGTTTGCTAAGTGATGGCACTAAAGACGACAATCCTCTCTGATCCCCTTATCAACTGCTTACCTGCAGTGACGACAGCAAACATACAACCCTGCACTGTGTCACTCTGTCTCTGCAGAGCTTTCGTGAAATGTTACAATTCTCCTTGCGGTCATTGATATCAGACCTGGAGCACAATGCAGCAGTGTTGTGCATCTGTAACCTCACAGACTTTTAAACTGAAGAGATATTTGCAGTTTATTACTTGTCAAATGTTATAAATATAGTTCTAAGGTTGCACACAGGTTTTCTAACATTCATGTACCAGAGTGCGGATACAATTGCTTTTCTTTGTGTATTTATCGAGCTTATCATGGCTGAAATGATTGCAGCTGTTTGCGTCAGTTACACAGCAGGTCTGACTTTAGCATGTCGGATCACCGTGATCATGATCGAAACGTGGCAGCTGTTCAGTGTAATAACTGTTGAGGTGCTTCGTGAGCAAGGCACTGCGGTGGAATCTAAAGTCTGTGCAGCTGTAGATAATAAAATATAATCAAAAAAAGATAGCTGGGTTTTGCTGACAGATGAGAGATAACTGTTTAGACGGCATGGGGATCTGTGAAGGTTGGTGCAGGACCTCACATGCAGGCTTGAAAATCACCAGTCTAAAAGGGGTGATCTCTGCCGATTAATCCTGGCTAAGTCCCACAGCTCGGACAGTCAGGTGGATCCTGAGGAGAGAGAGAGCAAGCGAGCAAGAGAGAGAGAGAGAGATGGTGATCTAATAGTCCCTCACTGATGACAGTGATGGTGATTGATTGGGATGAAGGCAATGTTTTGTGCAATCTTTAGGATTTAAGAGTCTTCCAGTGTCTGGACCGGGGATGAGACCAGTGAAGTGGAACAGCAGCTCAGCAATCTTTCTCCTCTTCTTCTTCTTCTTCTTCTTCTTCTACTATCATAAACACGTAAACAGATTACCTTTGCATCTTAAACACCTCTATGTTATGTCATATCACAAGCCCTGACAGATTTTGACAATTGTTTGCAAGTTTACCCCAAAGAGAAAGTTTAACGTAGATAAAATTCAAGTTAGACTTGTTCATTTACAGTTGTGATAAGCATGTGAAGGGTGGGAAATGACCCGCCCTGTTAAACAAAAATGACTCAAGTTGAGACAAATTGTTGTTGCTAATCTATTTGACTCGCTCACGTTGGCTTGCATTATCGTTCAGCGAAAAGAGATGCACACTGTAAGCCAATGAGATGAAGCTGAGCTCATTCATTCTCCATATCTGCATCGAATATTGAGCTCCGACAATAATGAGATGGAAAAGACATCATGTTGTTTCATAATGGAGGCAATTTGTACTTTTGTATTTGTACCACGTGCAGTGGCAACCACTTCCTTTTTCATATCGATAATCCAATCTGTATATGAGTTATGATGTCAAATGTTAATATCAAACAATAAATGGTTGTAAATGACCTAATGTTCTTAACAAGGCATCTTCAAAAATGTTATCTGTTGTTCTTTAAGAGTAAAAATGACTTATGGAACAGTTCTCCTCAGACCTGTCTCATGTAGCAGTTACAGATTATACTGCCTGTATAATATATTAGAGTTTTTACTTGCAACCTGCTGGAATGACAAACAAAATTTAAATTAGGTACTGAAGGATGTTCAGATTTAAATAGCTTAAAACTGTCCCGAGTGGATTTGAGACAGATCTGTGGTGATAAGTCACTGGTGATTCATTCATCATAGTGGAGGTGAGAGCAATGAAAGAGTTGAATAAGGGCAAGTTATGAAGTCAAAATACAACATTTATCTAAATATACTGTGGAAGTAAGGCTACTGACTCTAGTAAGATCACATGTCCAGTCACCTTTCCAAGAATTGAAAAATAAGTATTTCAAATAAAGCTTGAAATAGTTTCAGGAGACTGAGGGATGTATAACTTTAAACATGAAAACGACCTTAATTGGATTTATACATTGAGGGCAATCATTAGAATGGAGTCTCAGCAGATCCTGCAGCAGGTTTTAAGTGTCTTTTGTCATCAGGCAGCTCTCACGAGGAGCCATGTGAGCACTAAACAACATGAACTAATTCCAAGCTGGCCTCTGCCATTAGAGCAGAGGGCACGCGCAGCAATCACATGGATATAGACAGGTGTCCGCAGCGTCCTCTTCTTTTGTGTTGTTTGTCAACCTTACCTTTAATATATCTCTATGGATTTAAATTCCAGTCATTTCTGTAAATAAATGAATATATCAAAAAGCAGCAACATGGAATTGCTTGATCTAAAGTGAAAAGAAATCTGCTTTGTGTAAGATTTGAAAAACTGATGATATATGATCAATGGAAAATGTTATCCTCTGTTTGAGCTGACATTAATGAGTTGAGATGAATTTTACTGTATGTAAACCAGCACCATCACCTCAGCTTCATTCAGGGGAACATCATGCAACTGAAGCAATTAATGCCTGCTAAAAATAAAAATGGATTGAACAAACATGTAAACAAGTCTAAAGGAGTGATAGCCCTTTATAAACAGGAGAAAAAGCAGAAACAGCAGCATAACAGCAGCAGGTGTTGTCAGATGCAATCTAAAGGGATTATGCGCTCTGAGGCCTCCATCATCAACAACAAAACCCTCCACCCCTCTGCTTGGTGCTGCCGATTGTCTGTAGTTGTCGTGGGAAAATTGTACTCACATAAAGATGAGGCACACGAGGAGAATTTACCTCAGACTTTCTTACCATAATCCATTTGCATCCATCATTTCTATTGATTAAATACACAGCATAGTGTACACAGGGCTGGTGAGGGAGCAAGTAAGTGACTGAGGGAGTTTATCTTAATTTGAATAGTTGTAAATGTTCATACAAACCTGTGGTGAACAATACATCTGCAGTCTTGAGCAGCTCTTGAGCAAGTAGACAATTGATTTGGATTTTAATTAATTTCCTTTTTGAATTTCAAAAAGCTTGATAGAATCTTCTTGGACCGTTTAATAAGAATAAAACCTCACTGGTTAATGCTAGCAATTGATTTTTTTCTCTAATTGACTCCTTAAATTTCTCAACTGACCAAACTTATCTTAAAGAAATAAACAAATTCTTCTAATAAAGCTCCTATATTGAAAGACCTGTCAGTTTCAGTTTAACAAGGAGGTGCCACATTTCTTCTTCTTCGCTTTATTCCACTCCAGTTTTCATGGGGCCTCTGATTCATGCAATCTAAGCATTCAGGAACAGCTTCTTGCTGTGCTTCTGTATTGAGCTTGTCTTTATGATGAAAGCTTTGCCCAGGGCAGAACATCATGGTGTGATTTATGCCTCCTGTTCTGCAGAGCTACAGACACCACATACTAGTTCATATAGAACGAGTGTGAGTCGAGTACTATGTTTCAAAATGCATTATAAAATACATATTTACACAACAATATATTTATATTTTTATGTGTAAATATATCTACACATATATACTATTATGGATCATAAATATTATATCATATATATAGTAAGACTTTATGCTTCTATCTGTTGTCTTGAACATCTCCAAACCCCTGATTCCCACACTAAACCCTCCCCACTGCTCCGTGTTTCCACACACCACCACCACCACAGTCCCTTACCTGCCCCAGCCGCTGGACTGTGTGTGTGTATTTCTGTACAGTATGTGGTGACACAGCTGTGCTGTATATGTCCTCTGAAGAAATGGCTGGGGTTGAGATCAGTGTTCGTCCTCCCTTGTAATCTTCATGTTGGAACAAGACCCCAAACCTCCATACTGGTTCACTCCCACTGTTGCCCCCTTTTCTGTTCCTGTTTGTTTACCTTTGACTGAAAATAAATTGGATTGGAACACAATAGTTGGTTCCTAGCTGAAAATAACAAAAATAGCAGGTTTTCCTTGATCTGAAGTATGAGATAAAGTGGGGGTCATCTTCTACAGGTTGTTGTGCCTTATGCAGTGCCACTCCTTCATGACTTATTACAAGGGTGATACTCAGAACAAGTGGAAACATCTTTAGAAGCACAAAGTGTTGAAGAATCTTGAATGGTTCAAGAACCAGAGCTAGTTCATGGAAAATGTGACGTGCGAGGAGGAAACACTCACAGAGTGTGTGTGTGTGTGTGTGTGTGTGTGTGTGTTGATAAAGACAACAAATTAGCTGTAAAGACTGACAATATTTTGCCTAAAAGAGGAAGCCATGACAAGATGTTCCACCCGTTCTTCTTCATGGGTTAAATGGTGCTCATGCCGTCTTTCCTACTGTTCCTAACACTTCAGATCAAATAAAACCTGTGTTATTGCTTTCAGAGTTCATGTGTGTTTTCGTTTTTCATTAGTTCTATGAGTAAACAGGATGTAAGGTGTTGAAGACATTTGCATTTCAAACATTGTGTTCCTCACCATTGTAGTTATAAAATCTATCAACACCACGCAGTCCGACAGATCTTAAACATTACAAAATCATGTACTACATACTACATGTCTAATGTAGTGGATTGCATGTAGTCCATGTGTTTGGGTTATTGTGTCCACACCCTGCATATGTTTATGTATGTATTAAAATCTATAGTGTGTATATATTGTGTTTTCTCTCTGTTTTTCCTTCAAGGTACCTGCACCAGATGATGAGAACAAGCTGATGGTGAGTTTGTTGTGCATTTGTAAACGTGCTGGTCATGTTATACGAAATATATAATAAATAAATATATGATATTCACGGTATACGTATATAATTGACAAATAAGTGAGCATATATAGTAAGCTGAATGTATCAAGTAAGCCATATTTACAAAAATTGGGTTTATAGATATATATTCTCCATGTACATGGAGAGAAGATGCAGATGCCAATACTGGCATGTATTGCTAAATACATGTGGACTTCCAATGCATTTAGCATATATATAGATAGATATATATTACATTATATTTTTCAGTATATGTTAATATATGCTTGACATTTGACAAGTGATGAATTATGTCATGACTGGTGCTAGAAGGGTCACAGGAGCGCAGAGTAAGGGCCTAGATGGAGAGGCAGGAGGCAGATCTGGTGGAGTTTAATCTTTTGAAAAAAATCTAGAACTACAAAGGCTTCTGTTTTGGATGATGGTGAGAAAGCCAACAGTCAAATCCAGAGAAGCACAGGCTGAGAAATCCAATGAGGAGGCAGGAATTCAAAGTCCAGGCAAAATGTCTGACATGCCGGTGAGGCAGGCAGAAACAGGTTCAGGATACAAGTTCCAGGCAAACAGGATATAGATACAGGCTGGAGAACCACAACATGAAGACTACATTAATGATCTGGCAGGGATGCGATCTGGGATATGTAGAAGAGAATGATGCAGATAGGGAGGGGGAGGGAGGTCAATGCAGGGTTGATGAGGAGGGAGCAGGTGTGAGGATGGTCGGGGCCCGTCAGGCCATGAGTAAAGGAAGGAAAGTCCAAGGATCTGGTGGACAGCTAGATGTTGACCGGTTGGAGGACAGGCGACAAATGAGATATTGTTTAAAAAAAAGCAACTGAGCAGCAGATTGTGATGAACGCCAGACGTGTTCTTTCTATATTAATTATAGTAAAACCTCCTGTATCTGTGTTTGTGTATTTACAGGCCAAACCCAGGCTGCAGAGAGAAGGCAGCTGTGCCTCTCTACACAACTCACTGATGAGGAACAGCATCTTCCAGCTCATGATCCACACCCTGGACCCCCTCAGTGATGAAGGCATGTGGAAAACACTCACATTTTTCTGGATTGAGTTAGATCTTGTGTTTCTTGTTTCAGTTAATGTTTACATGATTCATTATTGACATTTTTTGGTTAGACCATGTTTCCTCTGTTGTAGGTCATTTCAAAGAGAAGGCGTCAATCCTTCACAAAATGGCCAAGCACAAGTGTAAAGAGGAGGCTGCAAATGCCAACGGCGTAGGTGAGTAGCGGCGTAATGTGTGAAACTGTGGGGGTCCTTTGTGCCATCAACAAATCAGCTGATAAATCAAGTGACATCAAATCATTAATCAACTCAATCAAGACTTGTTGCTGCTGAAATGCAAGTGATAAATATGTTCACCAGAAAATGACTACATAGGTGATGGATAGGTTCAGCCCAGTCACTATCAAAAATGTTGGGTATTGTATTTTTGTGCAAACCGGGGATATGTTCACATTTGTTCATTTCATACATACCATATCAACGTTTCTACAATATATATCCTCACGTACAGATTACATGTTTATGAGCTGACCTTCATGTCAGGAGAGGAGGGGATTATGATAGTGGTATGACTGCTTCAACAAACATATTTTAGACATTTTCCAGCCGTGTTTGTGGCGACCAGAGCAGATATTTTAAGCCAAACCACTCTGACTGAGTGGTTTTTGTGCGTACACGAGCATAAAGTTTAAAATTTGAATGTAAATGTTAAAATGTGAGGTTTCAATGTGTCTATGGTTTGAAGGAATGTAAAATAAAAACATTTATTTTGGTGATTGGGTTGACCAGTAATGGAAGTTAATCAAATAAAATAAATAAGAAGACACTGAAATAAAACTGACTTTAATGAGAAAATTGTTTTTTTTGCCTTTTCATTTTAAAATGTAAACACGGCTGTCAGTTTTTACCAGGATGTTACAAGAGCTGTCAAAGCTAAAGTTCTCACTTACCTTCCTCCACTTTTAGCTTGAAACTAAGTTTGAAACAGTGTGATAGTTTACAACCATTTATTTATTAAGTTTTAAGTATTGTTAGTATCAATTATTATCTGCAAGTTGTCGATTAATTTATACTAGTGCAGTGCCCGTAAGAAAAGTGTATTCCTATAAAAAAAGTGGGAGGTTAAGCAGCTTTTTCATGGATGGCCAAATGAGGCTGTGTTTGAAGGTGGGACGTCAGGGATATTTAGGTTTGTTGTGAAATCCGATATTCCAGGGTATAATTGGCTGTTTTTGACTATTTTTGATTTTGCCATTATATTTCACCTTAAAAGCTATTTACTTGGTGTCATTATTTTCAGCACAACCTCACATGTGTGACTGTACAGTTCTTTTTTCATTTTGACATACTGTATTAACACAATGGACCTAAAATCACAAAAAAAAACATAAAATCCGAGAAGAAAAAGTTAGATTTTTTTACTGTGAAAACCACAAATATGTTTAACAAACCATTTTTTTTTTTTTTTTACTTATAATGCAAATATAAATAGTTGTTTGCTAAATTTGTGCATACATTTAAAAAATGTACAAAGTTATATGTAACTATTTACATTTAAATGCAGGCAATGCTCAGGTCTGCCTGAGCTCCTTCCAGCTGAATAAAGAGCTGCACTGCCTGCTCCACATTCAGCTTCTCCTCATTATTCTGACTCATTTAACAAAAAAACGACTCCACTACTCACTAAACACACTACACCAAACACTACATAACACACTAACTATACACTCCAAACACGCTAAATGTCACAAATCTCTCAACTCTCAATATCGCTGTCTACACACCGACCGTCGTTGCCTGTCAATCATCCGCCTAGGTCCCTCCCAAAACTTCCTGTTCCTCAACAACCAAACTTGCTGCTTGGACACTTTCATGTCAAAAGCCCGTTTTTACTCCCCAGACCCGAACAGACTCGGTCCGGACTCGTTTAATCTCATTAATCCACAACAGTCAGTTTAGATGCACAGAACAGAACAGAACGGACCGAACCGCCGGCAAAATCCCGGTCCAGCTCGCGCTGCTGCAGGTATAAATCCGCTTGTTTCTTCAGGTATGTCGTGGGCTTGAGCACTGCAGTGATTGGCTCTGGTGCGCACGTGGCCACGGTGTGCAGTGATTGGCTCTGGTGGACAATGCTCGGCGGAATTTGTAAAGCATTTATGAAATAATTTATTCACGGTATCATTGCAGTCCAAACAAATGCTTAGATGCACACCACTGAACCACGCAGCAGCCATGTTGAAAGTCTCGGGTCAGTGTGATCCTGATCCGCAGAGATATTTGACCAACAGACACACACACACACACAGACAGAGATTCCGTGCATTTATAGAAAGATGTTATCAGACATCATATTTAAGTGTGTTTTAGCAATTTCTTTCTTAAATCAGGAACAAATATGTGTCAATTCATATATCAGCTAACTTGTTGATTTGTCAATGAATCCGTCAGTTGAGGAGGCACATCTAGGCCTCCATGTAATGCTCTGTTGCAGCTGTGGGGATGAGTTCGGAAAATTAACAAGCATATTTTGTTTCTCAACTTAGGAGCGCTCTCCCAGATACCTCCAAGAAAAGAAAATTGTACTAAGTTTCAGCTCTTCTCTTTAGTGTCATTAGACCAGCACTTTTCATTTCAAATTCATACTGACTTGTGAACATGTCTTTTAAACTCTATTTTAACTCTTTTTTTTTTTTTTTCTTTCCTCAAGCTGATAAAAACATCCCCAACAGTTCGAATGTTGCCGTGGAAGTCACGCCACCCATGAACGGTGTTGCGGGAGGAGACGAGGTACGGCTTTCATCTTTCCACAAAGTTGTGTTACAGCGTCAGGTTAAACTTAGTGATACACAGCATTACCATGATGGGAAATGTCTAAATATTGAGAATATAGAAGAGATTGTAAAGTAACGCAATACCCCCTCAGGGAGAGGAAGAGGAGGATGAAGACCAGCCTCTGAGCCTCGCCTGGCCCGACACCCTCAGGAAACGGATCACCTACCTCATCATCATGCCCATCGTCTTTCCACTGTGGCTCACACTGCCTGACGTCAGGAGAGAGGTGACAATACACACACATCGCTTTATCAGTTGATTTTCTTACAACTTTTTGGAACATGAGAAAACTTGGAATAGATTAAAGGGTAACTTCAACACTTTTACACATTAAAGTGTCTTTACAGGTCATGGGGAGTACTGCTGCAAATGTGAAAAAGTAGTACAGATCATTTTGTGGCCCCTGAGGAAGCTGCATGTGATTTCTTGTGACAGATGTACTTATTGTAAGTCCCTTTGGACAAAAGCGTCTGCTAAATGCCCTAAATGTAAATGTAAATGTACCTGATGAATTGCCTCTAGTGATGTCACTCAGTGGTTCAGCTGCATCATCATTTGTCTTTAAACTGTCCATAATGAGTCCGACCACGACTGCAATGCTCCACAACTGGGCTGCTTTACAAAGCCTAGAGCCTACATTACCCACAGTGCAACTTAGCCCCTCAGTGACATCACTTGGGGCCATTTATCAGATTACCATCAGCTTGTGTGAAATCGGTGGAGTTACCCTTTAAGTATGTCTCTAGTTAATAGCCTGTTTAATAAATGTGGCCATAAGAGCAGGTTTCAGTCTTATTTTTCATTTATTTTATTTTATTCAATTAAAAACTGTGAATGTTGACTTTGCTCTTACATGATGTATTAGATCTCAGGTCAGTGTATCAGGTTTTGCCTGAGCCTAGACCAGAGTTTGACTGAGTGATTGTCCAACTGAGTGGATGTTAACTAAATTGTGTTTTTATTGTGTGTTTTTCAGTCTTCAGAAAGGTTCTTCCCCATCACTTTCATTGGCGCCATTTCTTGGATTGCTTTCTTCTCCTACCTCATGGTGTGGTGGGCCCACCAGGTACTTACACACACACACACACACACACAAGTTTTCTCTATTTGTTGTCCTCTCTGTTCTATTTCTAACGCCTTTCTCCTGAGGGTGCAGCAGTCAGGGTGTTGAATATATGACCTAAGCAGCTAATCCCAACTAATCTGCCTTGATCCACAGCCAGATCAACCTGTAACGCTCTATTTTGACAGCACAAATGCAAAGACAGACATGAAGCAGGAGTGCCTGTGGGCAAGGTCACTCTGCAGAGGACTCTGCTGATGGATCATAGATCAAATAAGATAAAAAGAAAATAAAATGAAATAGAAGAGTGTGTGATGATGACTAAACATCTCCACTGTACACCTACCTTTTAAAGTGCCGTATTAAACAAAGTGGAGCACAACAGAAAAAGCTCTGAGCTATTATGAGCCATTTAATTAGGGCTGCAACTAACGATTGTTTTCATTATAGATTAACCTGCTGGATATTTTTTATCATTAACTGATTAAACATTTAGTTTACAAAATGTCAAAAGATTTTGAAAAAAAATGCTCAGCGCCAGTCATGAGAGCCCTGAGAGACATTACTTCCTTTGTCCAACCGACAGTCCAGAACCCAAAGACTCTTCATCTACTGTCATCAGTGACGAAGAAAAACAGCAAATCTTCACATTTAAGAAGTTGGAGACAGAATATATTCGAAATTTTTGCTTGAAAAAAGAAACTATTAATCCATTATCAAAACAGTTGGCAACTAATTTTCTTTTGATAGTTTTACCCTTCAGTAGATGGTGGATTGTATATGATTAATGGACTAATCGACTGATTCTTGCAGCCCTAGACAGGACTGCTGTATTCACTCTCTGTCTCTGCTGAACGCTGCAATAAACTTATATTTAGGTGAAGATTAAAAAAGAAACATTTTGTCAAAAGCCATTATAAAGTTGAATGGTTACACTATATCATAATAATAATAATAATAATAATAATAATAATAATAATAATAATAAGATTTTATAGTTAATCAAACTGAAACTTAGTTAATAGTCATTTCACTTCTATCAGTGAAATGCTTTATGAACTATTTATTAATACACTTTGTTCGTTGGCCGTTCCACTCATGATAAAGTCAAATCTACCTGTACAATTTGATCTTACGCGTTTGTATATTTGGACTCAGATTACCGAAAACCTTATTCAAAAAATCGTGACGTCAAAACAATTTCCTAAACAAAACCTTTTTTTAAGCAAAGCCAGAAAGAAGGTTTGGAACGATAGAAAGAATGATTTAAGTCATTGCGGCTGCAACATGAAGCACCTTATTCCTCCTTTCAGGTTGGAGAAACCTTCTGGATCACAGAAGAGATAATGGGTCTGACCATACTAGCAGCGGGCACTTCAATCCCTGACCTCATCACCAGTGTGATCGTGGCACGAAAAGGTCTCGGTGACATGGCCGTGTCCAGCTCTGTGGGCTCCAACATCTTTGATATCACTGTGGGGTGAGTCCTGCGAACAGCAACAACAAGTGTACAAACAACTTTTGAATGAGAGCTCAGGCTCAGAAATAACCTGAACACCTCTTTCCTGTGGTGCTTCCCCCAGTCTGCCCTTCCCCTGGCTCATCTACAATGTCATCAACGACTTCAAGCCGGTGGAGGTGAGCAGCAACGGCCTGTTCTGCGCTATCGTTCTGCTCTTCCTCATGCTCCTCTTCGTCATCATGTCCATCGCGGCTTGCAAGTGGAGGATGAGCAAGTTCCTGGGCTTCCTCATGTTCTTGCTCTACTTCGTCTTCCTCATCATCAGCGTCATGCTGGAGGACAAAGTCATCATCTGCCCAATCTCCGTCTGAGAAAGAGTGGCTCCCGGAAAGCAGAACTGAACTCACGTGAGCGAGGATTTACTTTAGGAGTGGAAAAACGTGCTCGCACAGACTCAAACTGTCTATATCTGTCACACACACACACACACACACACACACACACACACATACACAGTAGACGACTGCACACATTCAGTATCATGTGAACAAACCACACACACAAACACAGGTTGTGGATGCAACTTAGGCAGAGGCACTGTCTTGAATCAATGCTGCGAAAAGCCCTCCAGCCCGTCCAGCAGTGTCACACAACCCTGTGCATCATTTTGCCATGCAGTTGGAGGGACTCCCCTCTCTGTGTACCACCTGACTACAATCTGTAGCCGCTACTGGTTGAAACCTGCTGAAACGCCACCCAGGATAGAAACTTCAACTGAAGAACACCTGAGATGTTTTTGTTTGGTTTTTTGTGTTTGTTTTTCAACGGACTGTGTGGCAGTATAAAGTAACGCTTCCGCTCCTCATGCAAGCAGCCAAGTGAAGCGTATGAACTGAATATGGAGGCTCAAAGAGACTTTTCTTTTTTCTTTTTTTTCAAGGGTGGGCGAAGCTCCGGAGAGATTCAGTATGTCATGGAATAAAAAGCAAAAAAAGGAGCGTGATAGCAGATCTTTTAACTGTGTCCATCCCACCACCTATATGGCTATGTGATGTCATCAACGGAGGAAATATCCACTGTTAAGAGCACAGACACGGTGCATTGCATTTGAGGATATATTAGGCAGAAATTCATACTGTTAAAGTCCTATGTCCAAGAAAAGATGATTTTGGAGTCTCATTCCCAACTCGTCAAATACTGACACTCTGGGATGGTCGGTTAACTTTTCTTACATGTAAGACCTTTAAATTTAGTCCTGGATATCTATAATAGGATACATTAAATGCTACATAGTTACATTAGAATGTGAACAGATAGGACACTGATTAAATTGGCTAAAGTGTTGTCATGCTCAATACTTCTGCTTATATCTATCTCATTTTGATTTTTCACATAATAAGCTTCAGAGTGACTTCTTCTGTTCCATCTGCCTTGACATGCACCACTTTAGAGAGAAATTATTTCAGTATCCTGGACGATATCTGAGTGGAAATGTGATAAACAGTTCAATGTCAGATTGCCCAGTAGATGATGCAGTATGGACAACAAGTGGTGGGCTAAAGGTTAGCGTTCTCACTCGTGTTTTTTCTTCTTTTTTTTTTTTTCCCAATTATGTATTTATAAGAAAGGATCAATAATCAACGGGTTTCTTCTGTAATGTTTTCATGTGAAACAACTCATGTACTGTAAAACATGTATATGTATATTTATGAATGCGAATGGTAGCAACTTTTTGTCATGGACCTTATTCCCTCACTCTCCACTGCCGCAGGCCTTTTGTGTTGTTTCAGATGAAATAGGTCTGAGATCAGGCCATCGCTGTCGTGTTCACGTACTACTCCCCTGGTTTCAGTGTGTGACATAAAGGGTGAAATCTGAGGATGAATCTGTGAAAGGAAACATCAAGTAGGCTCATATTTTTTAATCCATAACAAAACAGGGACCGATGAAAAGTTTCAGTTTCTGATAGTCGTGTATTTCGGCAAATCTTGTTTTGCCCCCTAATCCCAAAGTCACATCACTAGAGTCCTGCTGTTGTAAAATATGAATAACATGTTTCCATTCAACCGCAAAGTGAAAAAAAAGGTGTCTGTTTCCATTAACTAAATTAAAGGAGTTATCACCCGGAAATCGCTATTTCTCTCGCTAAATCATGCATATTGGTGTTGGACCTCTGTTGAAACTTGCCTGAAAAGCTGGAGTTTGAAAGTGGCTTATTTTTTTCGCTTTGGCTCTTTTTCCGAACAAGAATACGCAGAATAGTGCGCATTCCTAAAGCACGAGATTTTGACTCTGCTCCTGTGGTGAAGTTACCACAGGAGGCTACTTGCATAAGCATCGGCTCACAGCCGTCCTCAGCCAGACTTTCTGAGTGAGCACGCCGAATCTGCCTATTTCTCTGTCATTTTCACGCCATACATCGTGACCGCCAGCATTAAAACTCAGGTCTTACATGTAAAACACGAGTGTGAAAAGTAAGAAGGAAAATAAAAGAATTAACCATTCAGAGACATCCTGCTGTAAACGTGTCTCTTCCACCGTCTCTGCCTCTTCACTCTCCCGTTCGGTTTCCGACTCCGGCTCGTACATAAATGACTGAATTCCGTAAGGTTCGTCATTTAGTGTGTGCGCCATGACAGGGGGCTGTGTGCATGCAGGCTCGCCCCCCATTCCGGCTCTGTCCTTCCTGCGGCCAATCAACGCGCGCCTCATTGCATATTAATACAATGCACATCCGGACCAGTCAAAACCTTGCGCATAATCTCGTGTGAGAAAGTCAGAACAAGCTGTCAGAACAAGCTCTATGTTTGATTTTTTTAAATATATTTTTTCCTAATAAGTTTTAAGAATTGATCCAAAGCGATCCAAGAGGGACTGGATATGTAAAAAACCAGGTGATGACTCCTTTAATGCAAATATTCTTAAGAGGTTGCAATAAGATTAAACAATTAAAGTATATCACAATAAAGACGTCTGTAACTCTAAAAATCTGTTTATGTTACCGTTATTGCATATGCTCTCACTGATTCTGCAAAAAGGTAGGTGCTTGTTCTTTTTTTTTAACAGGTTTTTAAAAATGTTTATGAGCGAAGTCAAACTGCCCTCAAAACAGGCAGAGGAAAAATATTTTAGTTAGAGGCAGATCCATTTGGGGCCTCACTGTGCCACCAAATATGCTATCAATGTCGCACAATATTATTTATCAATCACTGATATTCATTATGTTGCCTGCTTTCTAGGTCAGATATGCAAAGTAGATTTGAACATGGGTGATATCTCATATTTTATTCTCTCAACAATGTTCAACATGCTTCGTCAGTGTTGGATAAATACTCAATAAAAGTACTCTGCACATGAAATCCTTCACTTTTTTGTATTCCTTACCGTAATATTAAAAGGTTGTTAGAGTAATTCCTCAACGAAAACATGCATATTTGTGTCCCAAAAAACATCCAGGTATACTCAGGTTTAAATCTGAATGTGTGTGTCTGTTTAACACAGAATTTTTTCTCTTTTAGACAAACGGATCTGATTCTCCTGTTTAGATAGCCATGAGAATATCAGTACGGCCCTCCGAAAGGGTTAAAAAACAACTTTTTTGTCATCACGTTGACCCTCCCATTTTTTAAAAATCTTTTCATAAATTGTAACATTTTTTTTGTCCAAATGAATATGAAAATAATTTCCATAAAGCTGACCCCAACGATTCATTATATTGCAGTGTTCAAATGTTTTATTGTGTGTTTCCGTGTGTAAAAAGATTTGAATATAAACACCTGTGTGTAATCATAGTCCTCCTCGCTACAGCTTTTGTTCCCAGACTCCAGACGTAGCCTGTCCTCTGCAGTGTCATTTCTAAATTCTTTTCTTGCTTTTATGGATCACGTGAGTGTGAGAAATGTGTGTGTACGAATGAGTGTGTTTAGAAGCAACTGTAAGAATCCATCAAATGCTTTTGTATTTCCCTTGTATGCTTTACAAGTATGGAATCATATTCATGTACTACTTGAATCGTGTATTATACTGTAAAAAAAAAACACATATATCGTTCAACTCTGTTAAAGTGTTATATGATGAAATAAACTAAAACTTACATTTTCAGTGTTGGGTTTTTGCAGTTGATGGTCAGAGAGGGAGATCTGCTGCAGCTGACAGACGGATGATCCTGACACCTGTAGCTGCTCTTGGGCGTGAATTGGTTAAAGCGGAGTGTGTCCTGTTGTTGTTTCTTGCATTTTTAATCAATAATAATGATTTTGGATCCATTTGGACCACCCTCCGCTATCTTGAAAGTGAAAATCAAGCTCACTACTAATCTAATTTTATCATTATTGTGTAATTGTACAGACATTAAGACATTTTAAATCTGACAAACCACTTTAAGACATCAGCTCACGTAACCTCACCGGGCCAATCAGATTTGCAGTGTCATCTACCAGGATGTGATCTGTGTTACTTCGACACAAGCCTCTTACAGCAGCGTTCACTGCCCGCTGCCATGATCGGCGTGATGCAACAGGGATTCACAGTACACCTGAGGACGACCAATAAAGGACATGGCCGCCTGCTTCTTTTTTACTGGCAACCGAGGATAAACTCGCTAAACTGACTGTACCCGTCTGCCAACCAACGGGCACGACGTGGCCTCAAGTGACCAACCACTGGGCTCAAGCCAACACCCGGAGAGAACAACACCATGCAGGTGTAGATTCTCAGAAATGCAGGCTAAAGGAGCAGCTCCCTCCTCTTACAAGTAACATCGACTGTACAAAAACATGGACATGGTCTCCATCACCATGTACTAAGTATGGAGGTCTGAAACAGCCAAAATCTGAAATAAATGTCACAATAACTAAATAAATTATGCCATTAAAAGCCCCAAATATAACATCAAAAACAAAGGCAGCCATTAATTAATACTGTATAAACAAGGTGACATAAACTGCTTTATTTTGTCACTGTATTTATTCACTTTTGTATCAATTCAACTATTTATTTTTCCTGTTTAATGTTTTCTTGTTTTTTTGAATTAATCTATTTACATATTCATTCCTGGATTATTTTCCCTTTGCATGCTTTTTTTATTTCCACAAACTTATTCAAATACACACATTTATAAATAAATATATGTATTTATTGAGCTTTTTGTTTCTTTTGGCATTTCTGATTTTGGCATGTTCAGTCCTCCACAGTGTTGGAGAAGTACTGCTGCTTAGAGACAGAAAACATCAAGAGGGGAATATGGACAATGTTTTATTTGGAGGCTAAATCTTTTCAGAACATCTTTGATTTCAACAGAGAACGTGGATATCTTTCATCCTGAAAGCACAATTACAACCTGTTGGTGACTAACAGGAGTCTGTTTTGTGACAATAACAGATTATTTGCGAGTGGGCACAAGGTAGTGTTTGCAAAACAATAAAAAATGCATACACATGGCTTTATACATTTGTTGCAGGCAGTCTATGGAACTTCAAGTTTTATGCATCTGGCTCCAGCAATCTTTTTCTCCTAAAGAAGCTGCGCCTGCCTGACACCACAAACTTTGATTACTGAAGACATCATGGTACTGGGTGACACTCTTAACAGCTCAGTGGTACAAGATGAGTCCACTGACTGTTTGGCAAACAGGCTCTGTGATCTCACAGTTGTGTCTATGGTGCAAAGAGAGTTGAGACAGTTAACAGTAACAACTGGTTGGTGCTAACCACAGAGCTGAAACTACTGCTGAGCCTCTAGTTAGATCATGGTAGGTTTATCAAAGAGCCTGTTTGCCAAAAAAGTCAGTGTATTATGTTAAGGCGGCTTTTGGAACATTAATACATTGAAAATACTCTGGCAAATGAGAACAAATTAGTAATTTGAGCAAAATAATTATGTTTGAACAGCGGTTATACACTGAAACTCTCGGACCATTTCATGTCCAATGATGCAACAAGTTCTGATCTTCCTCAACTTCCTTGACCAGGACCCTCCTGCCTGTGTCACATTACGCTCCGTCCAAATTATCCCCAGAGGAGTCGATTTAATCTCCTCTGACATTAAGTGCCTTTTTCATGACTCATTTCAAAACTCTCCACCCTCCTCAGCACTTGGCCTTCTTGCCGTAGCTGTCCACCACCTCTGGTGCGACGCTCTCGTCCTCCTCCACGTCCTCCATCACCTTCTTACCGACCAGCTGGAAGATGTCCTCGGCAAAGACGCCCATGGGCTCGGCCACCTTTACTGTCAACATGTCCAGAGTCAGGACAGTCCCTTTGGGGATCTTGACCTTGGCCACCACCGACTTGCCGAGCTAGAAGAGAAAGACAGAAGAGACTGATGTTATTATCGTTCTCAGAGCTCAAAGTTGAAACAATCGACTGCCTTTCTAAACAATGAAATGTCACTCCAGTGAGATAAAAACAGAACTTTTTAACATTTTGTGTATTTTCTCATGGAGAGAGGATATCTCACCTTATCATGGCACGGCTTCTCACAGGGTAACATCTGCTTGAGGCCGCTCCCCAGCGCCCTCTCCACCAGTCGGATGGAACGAACCAGCTCGGTCAGCTCAGAGGGCTCCAGCGAGGCCGAGTGGTCACTTCCTTTCCACGTCTTGTCCAAGGTCACATGACGCTCGATGACCTTTGCCCCCAGAGCAACGGCAGCAACTGAAATATTGATCCCAGACTCGTGGCCGGAATATCCAATGGGAATATCCGGAAATTCCTTCTGGTATTCCTGTAGTTGACAAGTGGGACAGATAAGTCTTACCCTTAAAGGACCAGTTTACAGACCAGGATATAGCCTTGCTCTCTCTGATGTGAGGAAATCCCAGTGGTGGGATGATGATATATTTTACAGTAGAGCACATTCACTCAAATACTACTGTATACTCAAGTGCAGTTTTGAGGTCCTAGTATTTCCATTTTCTGCACTTGCATACTCCTACTCAATTAAATTTTGGATGCAAATTTCATACTTTACACTACATTTATCAACAACTTTAGTACAAGCTACTTGTTTGAGCAAAAGTAGAGCATTTCCAAATTCATTCATTTGGAAATAAGAACAAAAGAGAGAACAAAAAAGTTCTCTTTTGTTGTACTATTGTTGTTATGTGCGGTGCCCTTGAGTGCTCTGAAAGGCGCCTTCAAATAAAATGCATCATTATTATTATTATTATTATTATTATTACTATTATTATTATTTCATCAGCAACCTGATTGAAAACAAACACAGATTCCGATAATCTGAAAAATTCTGACTATCGGATTTGATAATTGGTTGACAGTGTATGCATACATCTGTATAAATTGATAATTTACTCTTAATTGTCCTTTTAATATTCATTTTACATTTATTGACAAAGAATGGCTTTTGATACTTCATACTTCATTGTAATATCAGATACTGAGGCCTTTACTCAATTGCTATTTGTCTTCCTCTTTTACTAAAGTAATATATCAACACATTATCTATACTTTTACTCAAGTATGACTTTCCCGTACTTTTTACATTACTGCAAAATCCACTGGATATTCAACAAAACAGGAGGTTTAATCTTAACCATTTTAGGTGCAATACTTAAACTGCAACACAACATGTATGTATGGATCCCTTGAAAACTCAACTTGGTTATGAAATCTATAAACATCGATTGTATTCCAATCCAACCCTCTGTTATACTCTTTCATGTACTCCTCTCACCGTTATCACTCTGAGATTGACATCCTCAGCTTCCAGAGGGTAGGCGCTGGTGCACTGCAGGATGGCAAAGTTCTGGTTGTGCTCCTTCACCGTTTTGTAGACCCGACACATCGTCTCCATGGACTGCATCCCGCTGGACACCACCATGGGTCGTCCTGACACAGACAACAGCCTGATAAACATCATGTCCGACATGGGCAGAGGACAAAATGCAACACTGCTCTTTACCGACGGCCACACAGACCAGACTGAATTGCTGATGAAATCTTTGATCTCACTTCACCTATTTCAACTGAGGGCAAACCCATTTTTTCGTTCTTGTTCTTATTTTGTTTACTGCGCATTTGTGTGTGTTTTGTACACTTTGCATATTATTGTATCACTGTGTTAAAGTGTTTATAATAAAACTGCTTTAGCCCTTGTTTATCTTACATAAAATATATCTGATACATCAATCTCATACTTGAAACTCCTTCCCCAATATCTATAATATATATATATACATCCACTCCCACCTTTCTTGGCAGTCTTCTCCAGGTAGGGGAAGTTGTTGGTATCTCCAGAGCCTACTTTGAAAAAAGGCACATTGAGCTCATGTAGGAACTCCACGGCCATCTGCAGACAGAAGAAGTTCAGATTAAACTTAAACCCGATACGAAAACCATTAAGCCTTCATCAGAAGTCATTCTCTTACCTCATCCATACCCGAGGCGGTGAAGAAGATCCCCACCTCCTCGGCATATTTCTGCAGCTCCTTGTACTGCTCATGGCTGAACTCCAGATGGCGCTTGTGTTCCCCATACGTTTTGCCCCAGGAGTGTTTGGAGGTGTAGGGGCGCGCCAGAGCTCGCTTGTTGAATTTGTACTCTAATTCACTCTTTTGGAATTTGGCACAATCAGCGCCACAGTCCTGTGAAGGAGAAGATACGTGAGGATGGACAAAGATGGGAGGCTTGGAAAACATATTGAGCAGTAATGATTTAATTTATGATTTATTTTAGAGGTCCTAAATACTCAAATAGTTTAACAAGTTATAGTTTATATAGTTATTAAATAATCTGTCATGTTTATTATGTTTATCTAGTGTTAGTCACTACCTAAGGCACCAGTATAGACCATAAGCCTCTGCAGCTGACACATACCCTATAATATAATGACTAAGGAATGCAATAATCCCATTTTAAGTGAAGTCATGTTAAATGATTACTGTCTCTTGTGTAGTCCCGAGCCATAACATACTGCAGCTGTCTATGATCATACATGTTGTCACATCACAAGACACAGTCAACAGTACAGTTCACACTACTCGGCTTGTCGGGTAGAAAATAAGAGTTCGTTTCGCCATTGTTCGCTGAAAGGGAAATCTTCTCCTTCCGCGCTCGGAACAACCACACATTAGCCACTTGCAGTGCCATTCCCCATTCCCTGCCGCTATCACACACACTGGCCTGCCACCTGTAATTTAAGATTATTTGATTCGCTCCTTCCGGGTACCAGTGTGAAACAAAACAAAACAAAACAAAAACAAAACACCAACAAATTAACTGGTGTCACTGTCTCAAATTCTGGTCGCAGTCTAGAGCCCTGTACACATATGTCTATGTCTTTATTGATGTCTGCGGGGTAGTCGAAGTAAATAGTGTGTCTTCAGGAGTGATACAGTGTCCTGTTACGGCCACTATGTGCCATGCGTGAATAAGCACACCAAACTCCACTCACAAATCTGGCAATTTAACATTAGACAACATGCCTGAGCATCTTTTTGTAAAAATCCTATGCAGCCTATTGCATGTAAAAAAGCAGCTCATGTCCGAACTATTAGTTCAGGCATTATGACCGACAAACACACAGTGGCTCAGTGTATATTTCATTCAGAGTAACGATTCAGAAGAGGGCGGTGCGACGGCCAGAATGTTAAATTGGCACATTTTTAAATTGGGTTCTGAGCACAATCATTCCTGCGCGTGTATGCTGATAAAGAAAATGAAAAGCTAACTTATTCACGTTGAGAATAAACCCACACGTGTCAAGTTTATTACCTTTGCCATTTTGATCATTTTCTTGGCAATCTCAATGTCTCCCTGGTGGTTTTGTCCAATTTCGGCAATGATGAAGCACGGATGGTTCCCTCCGATCATTCGACCGGGACACAGCTCAAACTTTAGAGGCATGTTTAGCAAAGAAAAGGAAACAAGAATCCCTCGGTGAATGTAATTGATTTGCAGAGGAGTGGACGGAGGGACAGCGGTGAGTTGTGCCTGGACAAGCCGACCCGGGACCGTTAACGTGCTGAACAACCAGGATGTGCACGGACTTCCGGTTTGTAGTTCAACGTAATAGCCGGATTCACTTTAAAAATAAAAGCATAAAACTTAAGTGAATGTTTGACAGGCGGATGAAGGAGTGGGTGAAGAAAAGACATTTCAGCATGTGACTTCAAAATGCAACCCAACAATTAAATTAGATATGATAATAAAAACAAATGGGTAAAAAGAAATAATAAAAAAAAGTCAGAAAACCAAACATGGCACTGGATGAGCACCTTAGAGGGCACTTCACCACCTCAAGTCTGCTGGACGGGCACCCTAAAGGGCACTTTATCATGTTTTATCCACCACAGGAGCATCCAAGAGGGCATGTTCGCTGCATTTTTTTTTTAAAGTGGGAGCACCAGGGGAGACGATCTACATTTGGTCTGTTGGAACCTGGTCAACCTGAGACACACCTGTGAACTATCTATCACTATCATATTTGTCACTGCTACTACTACTCTTAATGAAATTAAGACAAAAATACAAAAATAAAAGGCTTTTTCCACACTCTTTTAATTCACAGGATTAACATTTAAGAAGCACTGATTGCTATTTAAGTGCCACACGTGGCTCCATGAACAGAAGAACATAATCCAAACATCAGTTTCATTCACCACAAATACAGGTACAGTATATAATTACAGTGCAACCTATTCAAACACATATGTAACCAAACATCCCACTTTTTATGATTAACAGCATGGAAAATCAGGCAGGGACAGATCATTGCAGATAGAGATAGAGACTACTTTAATAAGCCTGCCACGGGGCATAATTTGGACAGGGCCTGTGGCACACAGTAAGCAAACAGTGCAGGGATGCAACCCCAGTTGACTTCACCTGTTCATATTTGCATGCATCTACATTACAGCTGTGATATGTGAACGGGAGATAGAGCTCAGAGGGGCCATGCGTCACTGAAATGACAGTGTTGGATGATTTATCAAGCTTTGACGTCACATCATGGAAAATCCACATTGGGCTTCACATCCCACATATGTCATGCCGGAGGCCACACCCTGCAATTACAGGCTGTTGTAACATTTCTCACCAACATACCCTCTTTCAGATTATCGTCATGTGGACCTATTCACATCTGTTCACCCTCAATGTAATTTAGCTTTCTCTAACTGCCCTTTTCTCCCTATTTGTCTAACCCTCTCGTCTTTCTCTTTCACTCTAACATGGAGGCTTAAACTTCTGTTCCTCCCTTTTATTGCTTCTCATTATCTTTTCTGTATCTCATTCTGTTCACACACTGCAACACTGTCTGTTCTCCTGATACCTGTTTGCCTCTCTCAGTCTCTCTTTGCTTTCTTTCCTCCTCTCTCCCTCTCCATCTGCGTCTATCTCCCAACCTTTGTCGAGGATGCTTTATTCTATCATGTCCACCAAGATGCTGTCATCATCCTCTACGTCCGTTCTTATCTTCTTGCCCACCAGTTTCTGCATGTCCTCTGGAGGGATACTCGCCAACCTTCACTGCTAACATGTCCAGGCTCAGCACCGTGCCTTTCAGGATGGCTCCCTTAGCCACCACCGACTTGCCCAAATGGAGCAAAAAAAATAAAAGAGAGAAGAAAGAAACAAAATCAGCTGTTAGCTGCATCTGGCCAGACTCAGAGCTCAGAGCACCGGGGTAGTGTTGCTAGTGAAGTAGCTAGGGGCTAGCGGGTTAGCAAGCTAAAACTTCAAATCCTGTTTATCATTTCATAAACACGGCGGTGTTAGTGTGCACATGCAGAAAACAGCAGTTGAGAAACAATATCAACTTTATTCATAACAGATTCAAAAACAGATATACAAAGTGCCATGACATACAAAGCAATGTCAGGCAACTCAGGAAGAAAAAGAAACAGAATAAGCGTGATTAAGGGACAATGAGAATGAAACACTCCCTCCAGAGTCACAGCATAAATAGTTTACACAGGTTGAGTGGTACTCCCTTCGTGAAAACATTGGAGTGCTCCTTTAATCAAGGAGCTTGTACATTTTTACAATCATACACGATAACGACTGGATCCCTATCTCATGGAGATAAACTCGACAACTAGACAATGACTCACTTGTGATATGATGAGAATGAATCAAACCGACCTTATCGTGGCAGTTCTTCTCGCAGGGCAACGTCTGCTCGACAGGTGATCCCATCGCCATCTCCACCAGTCGGATGGCTCTGACCAGCTCTGCCAGCTCCGAGGGCTCCAGGGATGCCTCGTGGTCATTTCCCTTCAAGGTCTTGTCCAAGGTCACATGGCGCTCCACGACCTTTGCTCCCATCGCTACAGCTGCTACAGTTATGTAGATTCCCTTTTCATGCCAAGAATATCCAATGGGAATGTCCGGGAATTCTTTTTGATGTTTCCTTCAGGAGAAGAGAGGGAAAGAAGAGAGGAGGAACTAAGCATAATTAATATGTGAACCCAAAAGCACGACACTGACACGGACAAAATGCAGTCAAGTTCAGTTATTGGCTAATCCTGCGAGCTGATACTCATTTATATAAGTGTACAACACACACACACACACACACACACACACACACACACACACACACACACAGCATTGGCTACAGTATATCGTTCTTGTCCAGGTGCCTTTTCTCTTGACAACAGAGCATTACTGTAGTGTTTTGGAATATTGACATTCAGGCCCAGAATTGATAGCAAGCAGTCCCCAATAAGACCATCACTTACTGTAATCAAACTAAGGTGGACATCTTTTGGGTCCAGAGGGTAGGCGCTGGTGCACTAAAGGATAGTGAAGTTCTGGTTGTGCTCCTTCACAGTTTTGTAGACCCGACGCATCATCTCCATGGACTGCATCCCGCCAGTTATCACCATGGGACGTCCTGACATGGACAGATCGGTACACAGACAAAGATGGACAGACAAACGACTCAGTCACGACTTCTTTTTTCTTATTTGCTTTCACTGTGTTCGGGACTTTTCTCTGTGTCAGCCTCTGGGCAGTGGTGTGTAGCATGAGGTCAGCACTCTCAGTCAATCTCATCTGCTCTTGGTTTGTTGTGGATGTATATAGAGCAGCAAATCTGTGTGTCTTTTTGACCAAGGGTGGGTGGGCGGGGCCAGTCACACACACACACACACACACACACACACACACACACACACAGCAGACAAGATGGAGCGAGCACTTTGGCTCTTTCCGTAGCTTTGTGTGGCAGTGTGGGTGTGTACTTGTGTTGATTTTTGCTTTAAAGGCAATGTCAGTTAAACAATCAGAAAATAATGTTTTATTTCTTTTGATTCGCCGCTTTGCTCCTGCTAATGACGCTCACTCTCTTTTACTTATAAACCCTCAAATTAAGTCACAAGTCAGCAACTTCTGATTGACAATCTGACCGCACCCAATAGCATTAAGCATGGCGCTGCACCCAAATATCTGAATATTTAAAAAGCTCTGTTTATAGGTCACTGACAGACAGATAGTTAATCACTGTTTACCTTTCAGCTAAGAGCACAACGGGATGATAGATGCAACATGTTTCAGCTCAGCAACAGATTTGACAACCTTTAAGGCTGGTTTCAGGTAAGAGCCATCTGAGGTCACATGCTACACAGTCTTGTACCTATTTTAGCAGTTGTCTCCAAATAGGGGAAGTTGTAAGTGTCGCAGGACGCAACTTTGAAGAAAGGTACATCCAGCTCATGGAGGAACTCCACAGCCATCTATGGAAATCAAATTAGAGCAGAAGAGTATGTGTACATGTGCCGCATCATTCAGTCAGCTACAGGTTTTCTACTGCTGTACTTTTTTATTGTAGGTTTTCTTTCTTATTTTAAGGAATAGAGTAATATCAATATCTATTGTTGTGTCTTACAGTGGAGTTAAAATGTAAACTCCTGACCTGGATGTTACCTTGAACACTGATTGAAATTATTGTTTCTCTCACCTCGTCCATTCCAGAAGCGCTGAGAAAATATTTCTTTCTGCTGCATACTTCTTCAGTTCCCAGTACTGCTCATGGCAGAAGAGAAGCAAAGTGACATTTTCAACCATTGCCACCTCCTTTATTTACCTTTGCCATCTTGATCATTTTCTTAGCAATCTCAACGTCTCCCTGATGGTTCTGACCGATTTCAGCAATGATGAAGCACGGATGGGAGTCCCCGATCATCCTACCAGGAGTTCAAACTGCAGAGGCATTCTGGTGATGGAGGACGTTTGGTGTTGAGTGAATTGTAAAAGCAGGAGTCATTAGATGTCAGATAGATGTAAGCAAATGAGAATGAATGAGGAATGGCGGAATGTCAGGCGATGCCTTTTTATAGTAAGCCTGAGGGATCCCGCCGCCTTTTCAGGTTCAGGTACACACACACACAATTTTTTAGTAAACATGAATATCCACTGAAAGGATTGTTGTTCTGACAATCTGCCATTTAGGCTCACAAACAAAAACTTAAACCTACAACATTTCAATGGCTCATCCCATCGTCTCTTCCTGGAGTTTGTGGGTGAACCAAACTGCATTTGACAAAGAGTGGCATGAGAATGATGCCAAGACACACCGACACATACCTGAACATTTCTCCCAGGGGGGGGATCAATAAATGAACATCTTATCTTATTTGATAAATACCTATCACAGGGCTGCTCTTTCAGCTGGTGAGTCAACTCAACGCTCAACACCAAAGAGCTCAGTTTTTATTTTGTTGGAGATTCAAATATTTCCTAAATATGAATAAGGCACTCCTGAAGGAATGTGTATAAATGAATCCATGAACATCTGCAATGTTAAATGTTTGATATAAAACAAAAACAACCCCAAAAACAGCAGAATAAACAGTATACAAGAACATATGTGATAGTGTCACACACTGTGAGGGACTTCAAAACCATGTACATTTACATTATTTAAATATACAAATACATATTATATATATCAAACAGTCAGGAGTGTTTTCATGGGGTGACAGCCTGTTGTCTTACAAAAACAGAAGTAAATTGTCCTTTACGTATCGTGGGTGGCAGCCTCAGAATATTTTGGAAGTCGTCATGCATTTATGTGGTATGAACGACTGAAACTGACAACTTGATTTTTTTCTGCTTTGATTGGCCTCTTTAGTTATTTAACTTTGATTTAATTCTTCTATTTATTAACTTATTTAATAAAAACAATGTTTCTAGTATATTTATTAATATCTGTTTTTTATTAATCAATTAATGCCTGGATTTAAATTGTTTCATTGTTTGTGGATTCAGTCACATATTGAATTATCTATTGAGTCATTTATTTACTTCTTTAATTACTTATGATTTTGCCAGTTTCAGTCCTCCATAATGTGGCAGGGCATCTCATTTTCTCCACTGGAAGAACACCTTAGAGGGTTTGTTGTGTTTTATCTACCTTGTGTGCATATTAGAGAGCGCTTTTGTTTGTTTTTTAACATCGGGATACCAGGGGGACAGAGGTGGTTTTGTAAATTTTTTTCATAACCTTTTTATGATGCAACATTTTTTGTAAATAAATTAGGTTTTGTTAATTTTGGCAATTTGTAGAATATGCAAACAATTATCAATATAATTTCACCCTCAGTCTCCAACTGCCGCAAAATAGTTTTCTCAGAATTACAAGAAAACAAGATTAATAAAAGCACTGTAAAACCAAGACAAAAAACTGAAAGAAGCTTAAATCGTTTTTCAAGGGAACTGCAGTCAGTTGATGATTCGGCATGGGTTTGTCACTGCTCTTTCAAATTACTCGATAGAAAATTAGTGCAGCATTAAATCAACTCCATAACTCTATGTTCAACACACCCGACACTACCCAGCAGCAAAAAGCAACAATAGGCTCAGAGCTGTGTCGGTACGCTTGTTGGGGAGGTACTCTGCCTCCTTGTGGACTCAAATCAATTAAAATTGAAGGATAATTAACATTTCAGTTAACTGATCGCAGCCACATTCCTGAACCACAGAGAAGAATGACAAGACACCAACTTTCATTCACTTTTTACTGATATTGAAATCAAATGGACAATGAACACGCATGGTCAAGCAACAGCTGGCTAATATCTAGTTCTTTAAAACCACAACTGTCTAATTTCAGTGACATAAACGTTTTATATACTGTATATATATTGCCTTCTGTATATGTACATTAGGTACACGCATAGAGTACGTACACACACGCTGTTGAGGTTTAAACGCACACACAAATGGGTCACATTTATTGTAATGGCCAGACTTCGTTCAGTTCCTGACTTGAAAGGGGAGAGGCTTTTCAAAAGGAAATGCATAGATTGGAATATGGTAACGCAATATGCCACAAGCAGGCTCTACACACACAGTTCAAAGTACACACACTGAATTTGAAGTTTGTCTTCGAGATTGGTCCTTAAAAAAAACAACAATAAAGAAAAAATTCTCAAGTGACTTTTTGGAAGGATGGGGAAACATGAGGCGATATGTTGGAGGGCAGGAGGTGAATAAAACAAAACATCAACCAACAAGTTTGATGGATTAAGAGAGTACAGCATCAGGAGAATCATATTGTCTGGGGGCCATGTGAAGCAGGCTGTAGTGTAGCTGTAGGCCCACACAATCAACCCTTCCCTTTTAGTGTCTCACCACTCTTACACAAGTGTTACACAGCACCACAGAACATCAGACCTGGTGTTGATGTCAGTATGTTAACCAATGCAAAAGAGTATTTAGGAGGTCTTGATTAGTCTGTGGAAGAGGTGCACACAGGGGAAAACCTTTGAGTGGCAGAAAATGGTGAGCTGGTGCTTCAAGGTTAATCTCTACAGCCCAGCCAGAGGATATAGAAGAAGGTAGGACCGCTGGCTATATCCATTCACGGGGCTGTGCATGGCAAACAGATATGGACAGAAGGGGTTTGAGTCCCCTTGTCTTCAGAATATAGATGTTTGGACATGGGGAGTTGGGTTGGATTGGTATGTGGTGACAGAGGTTGATATGGAATGACACCTTGATCAGCCTCGGCTGCCTAGCGGACTAGCGGGGACTGCTTCAGGGAGATAAGGACGGAGCGCATTCGGGACACGTCTTTGGCCTGCTTGCTGGACTTGGGGTTGAAGTCGCAGAGCCGAGCCACCCGTTCCCACTCCGTGCCTGGGTTGTTCTCATCCAAATCCGAAACCATGGCCTCCTCAGCCGCCCTACGTGCGAAAGGGAAGACGAGAAGGACAGGACATGGAATAGAAAACAATTAATGGAGGAAAAGGTAAGATATGCCACGGTACACATACAGCCCTGAGAAAGTCCTCTGCTGATCCCCAACACACACAAGTTCTGGTGGAAAATGTAGTCGCGATTCTTTGAGCTCCACAGTGTCGACTCTGGGATGACTGATGCATTCATAAATAGAGATTACAGTTTAGAACATTGCAATTGAAATACTCCCTAAATCTATTGAATCTCTACATGCCAGAAAAGCCTGTTTTTCTCCGTTGCCTTGGTGTTGGTTCAGCAGAGTCTACCTCAGGGCAGGACAGTCCAATCACCACATAGATAATGGACATCCATCTGTCTTTACACCCACAAAGATGGACAAGCTACAACAGTTTCATTACATGTGGCATGCCCCCAACTCAGCTTACACAATACAGTACAGTCACCTGTTTTTGTCTCTCCACAACAGTAAAGGGAGGTACGTACAAAACACTGATGAGAAATCCAAAGAAAGAAAACAAACCGAAGCTAAACAAAGTAATTGTAAGATCTGACAAGCGTTTTTTGGTTGGTTAAAAATGCAGTTCTAGACAGAACTGGGGGAGGGGAGTTTGCCCACACCCTTGCACTTCCACTTGCCCAGCGGTTGCATTTTTATAATGTTCTCTTTCAACAGCAAGAACCACGTATAGGGATGATGAGCTCATCTATATACTTGTCCTTGATTAAAAAAAAAAAAGGAACTATAATGGCAAGTTCTGTTTTTTTAACCAAACCCAAAAGAGCTGGAAGCACTGCTGGGCCTTAGCCATGCATTGTGCTGCAGCTGAGAAGCAGGCTATTTGGAGGTGTGGCAAACAATGAGTTTATTTTGATCTCATGTGTCGTAATTGTGGAACAGATCAATTAATGTCTTCCTGGTGAAGGCTGAGGTGTTTAACCATCTATCAAACAAAACAAAGAAAGAAAAATGGACATTTACACTACAAGGCTCGCTACAAAACACTTGAAGTTAAAACACAGAAGAAAAGAAAAGAAACTTAAAATTGAAAATGGATCAGTGCCACTATCACAAGACATTTTGAGATGCAAGCCACAGATTATGGCTAAACAATCATAAGCCCTATTCACACCCCACCCACGATCTTAAGAACAATTCCACTGCCATGGTACTTTTCCACTTCTTTTTTTCTATTCCCCACCCAACCTGCAGGCACAAACTCCGATACGGACTACAACACAGTACACAAAGCAAAATGGGGATGAGAAGCCAATGAACATTCACTGTCACAACCAACTACAAATACACAAAAGGGACTAGAAGGACCACAACATCACAGGAGGGACATTTTTAACAAAACTATCTAGGCAGTGGATTAAACTGTTGGGATAGTAAACTGGGTATCTGTACAACGTATAATTATCTAAGACACACACATACACACACACACACACAAAGAACTGCAACTATCCCCTGTCAAGAATAAAAAAAGTGTTTGGAAGTTTCTGGGGTTTTGTATTTTTACTTAACTGGTCTAGGCGGTAGCAAGGATGGTTAATGTGTGTGCTTTAAAGGTGCATAGGAAAAGAAAACAGGGAGAAACAGTTTCACAAGTCAGAATTTAGAAGAGAGAGAGAGAGAGAAGGGAGGGGATGAAATGAAAGACAACAAAAATGAGCCAATGCAGATGTTGAAAGCCAGCATGCAAAAAGCGACATTTTTAAAATTCCTTTTTTTGGGTCTTCAAGTGTTCTACAAAATCATTACTGTGCAGCCTTTGGTTTGATGTATTTATCTGTGAATTCTGCCTCGTGTCATTATGCATAATAGGCAGTGGTCTCATTTATAAAACTGTAGATCATTTTCTAACAAATTAAGCTGAAACGCAAGCACATTATTACATAGAACTTCCAATTCATCTCACTACATTTGCAAACAATGCGGCCAGCTCCCATTTTCTCCAGATCTCTATAGGCACTGATCAGAGATGAGTTCATTCTCTTGTGCCATTTTTCAATTCCTACCATTTGTGTGGGAAGTGGTTCACATCACTCAAGCCCATTTGTTCTTACTGAATGCTAATAAATGAGGCCCCTGGTGTCCGTCGTCACAGACTCACACCAACAAGATAAAGGAGGAGGAAGTGGTGTGAATCGTTCTCATTCTACACCATTAATATATCTATAATACTGAGTCAATCCCATTTATAAGCTGCATTAGGGTGTGCACATAAAAAAAAAAAAAGAAAATCTATCAGAGAACAGAACAAAATACCCAATTCCCTAATCATGAGAGAAAAGCATTATACACTGGAGCACCTAAACATTAAATTCAAAATCAAAGTAGATATGTAATCTTTATTTTCAAAAGGAGAGCAGCAAAATGACAACATAAAGAACATCTATTTTCACCGAATCTGATAGATGTTATTAAAATAAATAGCTGAACACGGATAACAAGTGTTACGGTCACCTTTAAAATCAAAGTGGATGAATAAGAAGAAACAAATAAAACGTGTGCACACCCCATTGCAGGCTAACAGCCTTTCCCACGTAATCTGATAGCATAACCAAAGGCTGCACAGCTCAGGCTACTGGATAGCTAGCTGGGCAAATTAGCATGTCATCCTGAAGGACAGCAGGAGCTACAGAGCAGCTAACAATCTAACAAAGCATGAACACAGTTTAGTTTGAAGCAGTTGTGTATCTGTGATATGACCAGTGTTGTTATTGATGGAAATCTGTGAATCTTTGATTTTTGAAAGGAAGGAGAGAAGACAGACAGTAGGGTCAGTGAGTGCTAGACTCAATATTGCATGTCGAGACATCTGCAGGTCTAAGAAAACAAAGTAGTAAACTGTTAGATTCACATTTAGTGGGGTTTGTTTGGCTCTATTATGTAATGTACATTTCCCTGATCTTTACTGTATATCAGTGAGTGGCTGGAGCTGGGAATGTGGGAAGTCAGGGTGAGGAAGTTTGACTTGCAAAGAGTCAGAGGAAGGAACCGGCCCCAAGAACAATGTCAACTATGCACATTGTGCAGTGGAATCTTATTTTATAAACAACACCTAAAACTTAAAAAAAAAATAAATTAGATTTAGGTGAAACTGACACAAACACCCAGGTCCAGTTATACACACACAATTGCTTCAAACAAATCTAAAAGCATCCTACTACTAAGTAACATTTTCTAAAATAATCAAATTTTGGGGAAATTCACATTAATAAACATGTTAAGCAGAAACAAAACACTTTCTTTGAGAGTGTGTACAATTAATGTAAGCAAGTGTTAATTGTTGGAAATGTGTGTGATGTATTTGCAGAATGGTTCGCTGAAATGGCTTGAAGGGAAACAGTATAGATGTGAGTAATGGAGGAGAAATCAACACAGGCAGTTATGACAGAGTGAATTTGATTCCCATGGATATGACTGTGGAAGAGTGTGTGTGTGTGTGTGTGTGTATGTGGCTAGTGTTGTCAAAATATACATTTCTTGCTACAAGATTGCTTCTGAATATATGACATGGTTTCTTATTTTCAGCAAGATCGATGCTTTGTTACCAGCTGCGCTCTCTCTTCTCTCAAACAGCGAGCTGAGGCATGCATGTTTTCTAAAGGCCTGATTAAAAGAGTAAACCAGTTCTAAATAAGGTGTGATAAGTGATGTTTTCATCAGTCATTGTGCTCCTCTCTGCTACTAGCCATGAAGAGAAAAGTTGTACGTCGTTTTTACATGTCATAGCCTTGTTATATTTATCCTTAAAAATCTCAAATTTGATACCCTCACTTTCATGTCAATTTTTCTCCATGGAATCGAATATCGATATATTCCTAGGTATTGTATCGAAGTCTAAAATTCTAGTATCATGACAACACTAGAAGTGGCATGAAGTCATTCTTTTTAGTGAAATATCTTGAGGCATCCATTCATTAATGACATGCAGATGTAAGAGGTGAAAATGACTACTGCAGTTTATGTTGGAAAAAAAATCAAGCTGGATGACGTGTCTATCAGTTAGAAATCCAAATATTTAAAAATAAATTAAAACATGGCAACACAAGGGAAGGCAACGAATGCCCTAACTGGTGAGATGAATATGATGTCAATATATGGATTCTGGGAGTTGATGATTATGGAGGAAACAAAAGCGAAGGAAGATGAAAAGGGAGGATGTTAGTTGGAGCAACATACACATAACCAATGAGCTCAGAGAAGGGCTGCTTGTAGAAGTCTTCATCCAGCACCCTGGACAAACATCCGCCCCAACGACAGAGCAGCAAGAAGGCAGGAGAGAAGAGAGACAGCGATAAAAGGGAGAAGGATGGAAACACAAGCATTATAGGTTACCACACAATAATGAGCTGAGGCATATAATCATAGGCTCAGGTTTTAGGAAGGAGTTCTGAATGCAGTGTCAGGGTACCAAAGGCTTAGGGAGGCTCTCACTGTCCTCTCTGACACAGCTCTGCTGATCAGTTCTTCATAAATGATAAAAGGTGAGAGAATAACAGCAAAATAATGTCGAATTCAAAGGTTTTGTCTGTTCGTCATGCAAAGCATGCAATCCTAATATACCAATATGATCTCCAGATAAGGACCTGTTGTTTCTATCATTTTACAGTGTAAACTACATGATTAATTGATTAGTTTGGAAAAGAAGTTAAAGATTATTAATGAAAGTAATTGTTAGTTGCAGCCCTAACTCTTCGTTTCTATGTAATTTATTTAACTGTACCATCCATTTGTCCCAACTCCCGGCACATGAGTCGTGTCTGCAGGTAGTTAATTATTAATAAGGAAGCAGGATCACATTACAGTGTGGGAGAAACTGAGACAGAAACTTTGCCAATTCAGGTCAAATTGATGAGTTACCTGATGTCTGGAGAAGAACATGAATATGTCAACCATGTGGCATTTTATAGATCCTCAAAATAATATAACAAGCATTTGAAAAAACACACTGGTCTCATCATAAACCGGATCAATGCACAGAATCCCCACAACAGAAGAATTTGATGCACGCTCCATAAACGTCTTAATAAAAGTATAAACTATAGATTCCTAAATATTTTAAAAACCATGTAAAAAATGTATGTGTCTACATATTTATTTTTCTGAAGATATTCTTAGATATTCTTGAGCCATTGTGTGACGCTAAAAATAGCAGGAAACCAAACCCACATTGGAGTGGAGGAACCCTGTGTATCGTCTCTCACACTCTGTAGTCAGTGGGCTGCATTGTCAGGAGATCCGACTACATATAAATCATTCTAGCACAAAGATTACACGGGTTATTCTTCCATTTCTGCCTCTCGACAATATGAACACAACTAAACAACCATGAGTAAATCCAATGTACAGCAAAATTAAACTTTTATAAGTCGAGAGAGATTTAAACTGAATGCTGCATGCTGGGAAACAAAATCACCGAAACTGTATGTAGATGATGAGACCCTTCTGTTACTACGACTCTTATCTCTTTCTAAGCAGATCCATTGCAGTACCTTAAAGAAAAAGGTATGATTACACATGTCCACAACAATGAATGAACACATGCTAACTGGAGGGTTCACACCAAGGATGTATAGGAACAGTGATCTGCTGCGACACTTTCTTTTTGAAATCTCAGGGGTTAGATGGACCCATATCTATTCCTACTGGAAGCTTAATCCTATTATTTAGTGATATGCTCACCCGTGACTTCTGCCATTATTTCAGAATTCTTAATACCCTTTTTAAAATATTGCAACATCTTACATGATGCAGATTGTTCTCTTTCATCTATATACTGTTACTTTTGTCCCGTTTCTACCCCTTAATGAAGCCAGTACCTGTTATTGGTTTTGGTTTTCTCCAGCTGCTCGTTCTGCCTGGCATGCCACTCCTCCAGCTCCACCTTGGCTTTCTCCTTCCACTCCGACTCCTGCTTGCGAGAGTTATCATCTAGGGAGGCAAAGGAACAGTGAGAAGAGTGATTAATGGTAGGACACAATGGAAGAAAAATTAGGATTTACAGAAGGCTGAATACAGACACACAGACACACACCCAAATACTATGAAAAATGAACCCGGAGGAATTAAAATCTCCAGCACTTGGCAAAGAGCTCATGAAACCTTTACCTCACATCTCAGACAGCAATGGCCGCTTCCCTTTCCTTATAAAAAAAAAAAAATAAATAAAAATAAAAAAACTCTGAACTGTGCTTACCTAGCAACTCCAGCCTGTCCCTTTGCTCCTCCCTCCACTTGCGTAGGCTTTCGGGTTCGGCCTGCAGCCTGTCTGCATTGGAGATTGCTGCATAGGCATCTGACGGACCGTTGCTTTCCTGAGAAATAAGGGAGGTGACGTTAGGCGGGCATAATTGTGTTAGTTTTACCAATGTAATTTACAGAAATATGGTGAGGACACATTCAATCTCTCATCCTGAATTATTCATCTTAAAGGTTTGCCGTGTGCTGTTTGAGAGGCTTTATTAAAACCACATTTGGCGGCTTTGAGTTTTATCAGCTTAGCTCTTGTAACTGCCAGAAAGAAATCCTGACAGCGCAAAAGGCAGCAATGTTGCAACGACAGCAGAGGAAAAGGAAGCTGGAACGGAACTAAAAGACAGATATTTAAGCCACTGCGGTCACTCGCACTGAAATCACACTGCTACAAAATGATTCTGGTTTTGGCCATCATTCCTATCAGAAATTGTAATGTTGCTCTTAGAGACCAAGAAGCAAAAGCAGCTGCACAATCAGACAGGTTTTAAACATACCATCAGATTACCAAACTTTTTCGACAGAAAATAACAGACAAATGGTTAGTTATCCATACAGTCTGATCTAAACATCACAATTTACAGAGCGACTTCCTGGCTCAATGTTGACCTGTTACACTTAATGTAATTGTGCTTGCACAATGTTTATTCTGTGCAAGGAGGGCTATTACCGGTATTTTAGGTTGGCCAACTTTTAGTTTTACGTCTATATAAATGAAGTGTAGATGATCTGGCTTGACCATTGGCTTGTTTATAACCTGACTACTTGTGTTTAGGAATGATGACCGGCAATCTAAATTGAACTAGTTGTTAATCACTTGCGACCGCTAGCAGCCAGCTGGTTAAGAGAAGTTAGAGCAGTCGGTAATGGTAAACACATATTTTTGAATCACTGTAACTACAAAAGGGTAATTGAGCATGGAGTCATAGATATGAGCAAAAAATATTAGTTTTTAAGGGTCTAGTGGTGTCTGAGATTGACTGGACAGATAAACCCACGTACACTACGAAACACATGATCCCCCTCAGACTTACACCTAGCAGAGATAATAACACAGAAGTATTCTTTAAGCGTCGTGCTTGCTTGCCACACAAAGCACTGAACACTGACATTATGTGACTTTTCACAGGGCGATGTTAAGGCAAATGTGCAATATGTATGCATCACAACATTACCAAAAACAATAACACAGATGTACTGATAACAAGACTGAGAGGAGTTTGCAGAGACAAAAGCACACAGCTCTGAAGAGGCCACATGTAAAAGCTCTAATTTAGAGATGAAAAGATCAGAGATGTTTTGACAATGTGACATGTGTGTACACTGTGAGGCCATCTAAGTCCCCTTATTCACACATAAAATACAGAGGAACAACCACGAGGACAGGAGAATTGTGGAAATATGTTACGAAGAAGAAACAATGTGAAGAAGTATTACCCCATGAAGATCTCCGTTGACAGCACCATCTACAAATATACAAGGAAAACAGCTGTTAGGAAAGAAGCCGTAAAAGAAAGAAACATCAAATAAAAACAACAGACATGATTCATTAAGTCTGAGAAAAAAGCAACAGAGACCTTCTAAACATGACGAGAACCAAGCAAACCCGGAGTCTTACAGACTTGCTGATTAAAGGTTTTCATTCACACATATTTCATAATGTGACATGTCAGCACCTCTGACTAAATACTATTGCTAAACCTTAACGAAGTTGCAGCTTCGAGGAAATGAGGCAGTGTTGGTCAAAGGTCATAAAGCTCCGTCAATTTCCTCTTGTGGCTGTCAGGTTGGCTGGCAAACTCAGATTAACAAGATGTCGAGCAGCCAAAGAGCAAGTTAGCTAGGAAGCAATGAATGAGACGGCCACAGACTGCAGAGCTGATGTTATCACACAGCTTGATGCATTTTGAAAACGTTATTTAAGGCCTGAACCGTCACATACACATGTTTTTATCTCCCCCAATGTTTGTTTTGCATGACTGTGTTCTTATGTCAATTTTAGATATCACTGACACAGGTTAACGTTAACGTTAGCTAAGACCGCTTAGCTAATATGTTAGCTACGCTAGCTCAGCTAGCTAACTCAAACATTATCAACTGCAGTGTCCTTTTATGAATAAACCGAGGTTTCACAAAGCAGTTGTCGTTAAAAGGATACACAACACGGTAAAATTAAAGCTGACAAGACAGACAGTGTTATCAGTGAACTGAGGCAAATTGTCTTTACTCGACCACAGCAGTCACCCACCGTTCGAGTCCGTCAGCGACGAGGGAACTTCTCCGCTGTCCAGGATGCTGAAGCCTTCGTCGTTCTCAATCCCCGCGATCTCGCTCTCCTGCTGGGCCAAGAAAGCGGCGGCGGGGTCCTCCTCCGAGCCGACGCCGTTTCCAGCGGCGGGCGCGTTCAGCATGTCAAAATCATCCATGTTGAGTGTTGTTGCGTGAGGATAAATATGAGAAACGCCTAGCAGGTGTAGCAGTTGACCGAAATTGATTAGCTCAACGGGAAGAAGGACGACAAAAAACTGAAATCCTACAAGCTAGCGAAGCGGAAATGGATGAATAACCAATCACAGACCGGGATGGGTGAGTGACAGACGGGGGCACCAATCGCAAGGCAGCTGCCTCAAAATCGCACCAATCAAGTCCATAAACCCGCTTGCACACGGGTCCCATGATCTGCTACGTGCTGTCAGAGATGTGAAAAAAAATATCCGCAGTCTGCGATTAGGGGAGATTCAACTGCAATACATCGGACCTGATAGCACTGTCAGTCCCTTAGTCTATTATTTATTTAATGTCTCACTTACTAAACTTAACATGCAAAAGAAAAAACAAAAAATCATAAACATTACACATATATATACTGTAATGTATATGGATTTCTCTTCTTGTGCAAATCCAAGGATACAGAGTACATATTTAATACTTTTTGATTTGTATTGTTTTCATGAAAAAATAATCATTTTAAGGCTGGTGAAGCACCCTGGTAACATGTGTAATGTCCAGCCCAAGTATAATGTCATGGCGGTTAATTATTAACAGCTCTGATAGTCTCAAAGGGCTCAGGTGACAGGTTAGAGCTCACCTGACTTGAGGGTATGCAGGCAGGAGCAAATCAATTGGTTTTACATAAACATCAGACAGACTCAGTGCTATAGTATTTCAAAGATTGAACTTACAATTCTAAAATTGAATTGTATCTTGCTGATACAGGACATTTGTTAAAAAAAAAAAATATTTCATACTGCTCTGGACTTTTGTAGGGATGTAGGACAGGACTATGACCTTGTGATTTAAATCTCGAGATAATTAAATGATAGGATTGAATGATTCAAGAGAGCACAGAATAATACATCTAAATGTTTTTATTTTTTGTAATCCAAATTTTTATGATGATGACAATTCAGTCAATTATTATACAAACTCATGATATTATCTGACGACTGTAATACAGGCATACTGTTAGCTAGTAAGCTTAGTAAACCGTGCAGCTATTAGCTTACTCTGCCCGGACTGGGCGCTCAGAGCTCTTTGGGGAGGGTTGGTGTCGTTCACTATCGGACCATCACATTTTAATGTACAAAGTAGCCAGGGGCTAGCTGGGCTTCAACAAAACTTCTTACACATTGCACCTTTAAAAATCCAGGAGACTCATTTGGGAAAGTCAGTAAACCTCTTTGCTCTACTGGACCCATGGAGCTTTTTAATCTTGTCATTATTTTCCATAAATCTTCTTTTTTCAAACTACATGACATTTATTTGGGGTTATTTACAACTGAACATGTGTTTTACATGTATTTCTAGCCTGTAGATGCTGAAGTTAAAAGTTTGTTTTCAACTGCAATACATTGCAATAGTTGCACTTGTCTAGGTGGACATCAAACTAAGAAGCTGCGTAAACCCTCCTAAATGGAAACAATATCATCAACTATATTGTATCTTTAAGAGAGTCAATTTATCATGCATTTCTTAAACATAAGAGCGGATTTATTTGGAAATAAAACAAAAGAATTACAAAGAAATGACTCCTAAAATTCCAGAAGCATTTCATGAACATAACCGTATGTAACAGTACATACAAACCATGTCAATATTTTGATATGTCTTCAGAAGGCGTGAAGAAAACTTAAAAATCAGTTCCAATCTTTATAAGGTCTATGGTAATGAAATGTTAAAGAAACCCACTTGATTCAGGCAAAAGATTGCTGGCCCTCATCATAACGTAGCAGCTATTACTCATCATAACGTAGTAGCTATTAGACTAAAGTAACTGCTGCCTTAACATTTCATTAATATATAGAGTATGTCAGTATAACATTTTAACAGTTACTTCATTGACTATTCATTACCCTTGAAGCTTTAAAGACCACCAACGATTCAAACATCATCTTAAAGCACTTACATTTGCTTCTTAAATAATTTAAATTATAACAAAACATGGAAATGTAACATATTATCATGGTTGTTGTTACTCATGTCTCATAAACAGATCACCATAAAGAATGACAACTTCGAATGAAAGGCGAGATGGCAAGAACTAGGGAGAATTGAGAGGAAGCTACAGGAGAATGTTCCAGTAATATTTTGGTCACATTTCAAACAAGCTTTCTATTCTGTCACTTTACCCACCCATCCACATCACATGTAGTAGAGTGGAGTGGAGTCCTACCCTGTGCGGGTAATTTTAGCATAATGATGGCTTTGCTGTTTACTCAAAAGCTGATGCTTGACTATGCAGATAAAAAAAGAGTGGTGGGATTTCTGGCCCGTGTATTGGACCCACTTTACACATGAAGCATCAAGGTTGGACTCATCCAACATCTGATCTGGTGAAGGCAATATTCTCACAGGCTTGAGAATGTGTTTCTAAATAAAAAAAATGTTTTTCATTGTCTTTCACTTTAGCCCTCAATATGTATCCCCTAGATATGCTTATTTGCATCTTTATCTAGGCAGAAGAGCTACTACTTTCAGTTTTACAGTCTGTTGGAAGCAGTTCTTATTGAACCAGGATGATATCCTTCAATATATCCTTCTGGTTGCATAGTCTAACACCATGCTAGCTGCTCCGAGTAAAGCTGGTTCCTCCAAGTCCGATGTGACGACCTTGATGCTCTGTGCAGAGATGAGGGCTCTCTCAGAGATGATGCGCTGCACTGGGACCTGGTAGTAAGAGGCCAAAACTCCAGATAGAATAACCAGCGAAGGGTTCACTATGTGAAGGATGTTAATGATGCCAACGCCAAGTGCTGTGGAGGCTGTGGAGATGAGAAGATAAAGAATTATATTAATTATAATAACCATAATGTGTAGTTTGAATTTCTCTCACATATTTGTGAGTGTGTGCTTGCTTTGCGCTCTAACCCTTGTTCAGAACGGCATCGGCTTTGGAGTTCCCCAGTCTGGCTGCGTTGATGAGGTGTGCAGCGGTGATTGGCTCAGAGTGCTTCATATCCATCCCCTCCACCTTCAGAAGGTCCTCTAAGAGACATATAAAACAGACAGGTCAGATTTACATATGTTTTAATGATGAAATCTGGATTCATCGATAGGAATATGCTAATTATGCTCCATCCTGCTAGATTTCAACAAAGTTAAGTCATAATCTCTAATACCACTTGAACAACAGTCAGATAAAATAATCATGTGCATAAAGTTGTTTTCAGGGTGTCACACATGTAATTGGGTCCTCCCTCCCTCACTCACCATCGTGCAGTCTTTTGGCCTCTCTCTGCAGGGCCATGCCGGACGCGTAGGCCTCGATGCATCCACTGCTGCCACACGAACACTCTGGGCCGTCTAATGAAACCATGATGTGACCCAGCTCCGCGGCGCAGAAGGTACTGCCGTGGACCAGCTCATTTTGATGGATGATCCCTCCTCCAATACCTACACACACAGAGTAGAGATAGTAACTTCAGATCGTCAGTGCAACTAAGCCACTGGCTTGAGCATTTAATTGAGGCTATTGTGATGATCACAATTTGCTTCAATTCATGATACAGGGCTCGCTGGCCAACATCAGAACATGTTAAGAAACTTAAAAATGATTCCAAATTGAAGAATCATTATTATTATACAATAATTCAGATTATGACAGTTTGATGACATGTAAGAACTTGCACCAACCCCTCTTGCGCTGATAATGAATGTAAATCCTGACATCTCACCTGTCCCAGTGATGACAGTAGCAAAGTTTTCCACTCCTTTGCCGTGGCCGAACTTCCTCTCAGCCAACGCTGCACAGTTTCCGTCATTGTCGACCCAGACGGGCAGGTGCAGGGCGTCAGAGATGGGTGTCCTCAGGTCCACTGAGGACCACTCCTGGATCAGCTTTGTGGAGTGAAGGACCACGCCTTCCTGAGGGTTTACTCGCCCGCCCGTGGACACTCCTTAGATTTAGACAAAGCGCTGTGAGAATAGTTCAATAATGCTGTTATTCATTAACAAATGTGAGTGTGTTTTATGTTTTTTCTTACCAACACCGAGAATTCTACAGTTGAGGCACACTGCGTCTCGTGTAGCATCTGCACACATCTTCAGTAACAGCTGCATCCTATCCTCAAAGGTCTTAGGATTGGACTGAGTATACTTCTTCACGATGTTACCCTGGACAGAGGAGGATGTAGTGAAGAGAGAGGGGAGAGAGGTAGAATTGGTTGAGAGGAAATCAAAAGGTACATTGAGATGATAAAAGCAATGTATCGCCAATGTTAAACAAAAAATAAACTGTTACAATTTATGGTTAACTAATGATGATTGTTACAAAATTTAAGCAGGAATTGAATCAAAATGAAGTCACATTATATGATAATGTAAGATATTTGTGCTTTGAATTTTTATTTTAATTTAAATCACAGCTTTAATGAAACCCATTTAACAGAAAAGTAAAACCAAAATCTTCATGAGCAGGACCGTGATGACCACTTTAGGCTCGCAAAAATGGAATGTCGGCTACATCAATAGGATAACAGAGTACACGCAGCCTACCCTCATGCAGACGATGGCCACTCTGAGGTTGGTCCCTCCCAAGTCAACTGCCAGAGCGCTCTGTGTCTCCAGGATGTGATCGATGTCCTGGGAAATGGAATCTTTCACCGGAGGGAAACAGAAAGTCTTCTGGAGGGGCTCACTCAGGTCGATGGTACGTAAAAACTTGAGAATTCGAGGGACTGCGCTGCCATCGCCATAGATCTTAGAGCTGATGAGAAGAAGAAATACACCTTTGTTCATTTGGTTCTATATCATCCAGTTTTAAAAAACTAAGGATTATCCATTTTCAAAAAACAGATCAATAACCCTAATGTAGAACCCCATAACGACCCCAAAACACGAATAAGGCTAACAAAGACAATCTGCAAGACAGGCAGCCCATTTATCAAAGTAATTAATTTATGTGTCTTTTGTAGGTTTATGTAATCTAAATTATAATCTCTAGTGTTATGGAAAGGTGTACTGAGAAATCTGCTTTTTCATTTGTATGGAACAAACACAGCTGGGGTGGTGCATATTATACAAAAATATCACAAAATACAGCAAATAAAATAGTTCTGGAGATAAAACAAGATGCTGATTTTTTGGCAACAGATTTCTGGACTTAAAAAAAAATACTAGTCCTGGTACAATGATGCTAAAAAATGTCCGCATTTCAGTGTTCGACAGGGTTATCAGGAATGAAATGCCGACCTGTTGACAGATATAAGAAATATTATTTCTCAGAACAAACTGGAGGACAAAGACCCAATGATACAGACACGCAGCACATTGTTCATACCAGGGGTATCTCTTTCCGAACTGCAGCTCCAGAGCGTGGTAGATCTTATTGTGAGTGTCGGCATCCCTGACATGAAGAACATTTTCACCTGGCAGAGAAAGAAATGACAGATGCTGAGATAAGCAGATTAATCATTACAAACATTACAAATTCTACGTTTTTGCTGTTAATCAAAAGTGGAAACTGTCACAGATACATCAATAAATGTCCTGGTGTCAAATGAAAATGAAGTTTAAAAGAACCAGCCTTATAAAAACATTTTTTTTTATCTCAAACAAATCAGTTCTGCATAGCTGAACTTCATGTGTGATGCTTCGTTGGTGATTTAATGTAACTCTTAACCTTCACCTTGCTTTCTCAGAGAGGATATCAAGACAACAAGTATAGCAAAGGCAGGCAGGTAACCATAACCTTGTTTTCTGTCGTACCTACCCGTTTCTCTGCCAGTTTGCCTTGTTCCCAGGTTGATGACAGGGGTGCCGAAGGCCCCAGCCTCTCGGACCCCACAACTACTGTTTCCAATCATGCAGCCAGCATGGCACACCAGCTGGATGAACTGCTCAAAGGGAATGTGCTTCACTGCCCGGAAGTTGGTGTGCTGCTCGATGCCCTTCTTTCGCATCACCCGCACCATCTCCTTACTTCCTGTTTAAGAAGAAAAGGACGGGTCATATGTACATCCATTTATTCATTCGATTAACTAGCTTTATGGTTGTTATCATAATTTTACTTTGAAAAACACTTGCAAATAAACAAAAACATGCAAGGAAACAAAAGGATCAGTAAGTGAAACTAACCAGCATCAATGTTAGGGAAGAGGATAAGGGTCCTTTTGTTGAAGGAGATCAGAGCATCTAGCATCAGCCCATAGATCTTAATGGATTGCTGGATGTCAGTGGTAACTGGGTGCTGCAGGGCCACTATGTAGTCATGCTCCCCAACATTGTCACCTGCAAAATTAAGAAAAAAAACCACACCACGCGTGACATATAAACAGACTCTAATTACACGCACAATTTTTCTGTCCCATGAGGGTATCTCAGCTTACCCAGCCAGCTCTTGATAATATCCATGTAGTCCTCTCTGTGGTGACTTGACAGCAGCTTATCATAAGAAGGGCAGCCAGCCAGCAGAATGCGAGAGTGGTCCTCACACATGGCGATGAGGTGCTGCTCTGCCATGTGCGTGCAGCAGGCGTGGTAATGGGCCAGTTTACTGATGGCGTGGCGGATTGAATCATCGATCGTACCGCTCACCTGGGAAAAGGAGCAAAGTGGAGAACACATGCTGTATATCATTTGGTAACCTTTACTAAAAAGTTCTTGCACACCTTTAACTCTTACAGATTGGGGCATGTCTGTGTTGATGATTTGTCATTTCCATCCTTTATGCGCTAGGTTTGCTTTCACAACCTCTTCAAAGGTGAAAGCAAGAAAAGGAACACACACTGTAAAAAGTACAAAAAAGTACAATTGTTTTACTAATATACTCTCGGGCCAAGACTCCTCACCTCTCCTCCCTCCAGGTGAAGTATTCTTATGTTCATCAGTGCTGCAGCGGTTGCAAGAGCCAGCGCGTCAAAACGGTCGCCGTGGACGACCAGGATGTCAGGGCGCAGCCTCTGTAGGACATCAGGAAGCTTCACAAGTGCCAGCCCAACGCTCTCCACCATAGCTGCTTCATCCTCCCCTCTCACAATGGTGTGGAGCTTGGAGCCAATGTCAAAGTCATCCTGCTCGATCATACGAAAAGTATTCCTGCAGAGGGTTAGGGTTAGGGTTAGGGTTATACAAGACAAGTTCATAGAACAGAGGTCAATGCTGCACACATGTCTTAACCCAACCCAACACCTGTGGCCAATTAAGCATTATGTTATGTTTGTAATAATTTATATACAACTTCACTGGTTTGCAATGAGCTGCTTGCTGTTTTGCTACTTGGTCTTACCCGTAGTCATCAATGAGATGGGAGCCAAGCACCACAACTTCCAGTTCAAACTCGTCTGGGTGGGCTTTGAGCCCAAACATGATAGGGGCCAGCTTGGAGTAGTCTGCTCTGTTGCATGTCGCCACACACACCCTCAATCTTCTCTTCTCACACTGCACCAAATGGATGTGGAACAACACAAATGACAATAGTTGAATTTATTGTGCACAACTAATACATACACAGCCCTCTCTACATAAGATGCCTGATATATTTAATTATTCCACTACTGGATCTCCAGGAATACAACCAGTTTTGTATATTAAGGCTTCAGATATTGATTTTTTTCTCCAACAACTACAAAATAAAAATAAAGTCTAATTCCAGAGTCAAAGTCATACCTGATTCTGTTCTTCTGTCCTTTTTCTTTCCATCCTTCCTCTGCCCCTTTGCATTCTCATATAGTATAGCTCCTGGAAAACAAAGACAAAAGAGAGGGTGAGATTTTGTAAAGCATAACATGATCCATTATTTTTAATACCCTAGCCCACCCACAGGTCATACTCACTTGGGCCTTCCAAATACTCAGATGCTGTAGCATGAAACACAACAAAACTACACTAAAAATGTTTGGTATTTTACATGAATAACACATATGACACATTTCTCCAGAGGTGGGAAACATGCTGTGAGACAGTGCTTTGCATGGCAATGCAAAAGTCAAAGTTTGACCGGTTTTCAGTGAACATGGCTTCCTTGATGCTTTTAATAGCTGCTGCCATCTGCTGCTGTGAATGCATCATGACAAGCAATTTCCCAATCAAACATTCAAAGCCTTGTTCTTAAATATAACACAGCACCAGTTCTCAAGATTCATTACCAGATAACATGCAAAGTTTCTGTATATATTTGAGCTAATGTGGTAAATCACAGGGACCGCAAATTCCAGAACGGATTGAGTGCTTGGAATTCACAAACTTAGATTAGATTCAGCCACTAACTGTTAAACTTCTTTGCACTTCTGAGAAAAGGAACGTACAAGGTCACTGACTTCAGAATGAGCTAACAAACATGGGGGGAAAAAAAAGGGTTCCCACTGTGGCACAAATGTTAAATTCCATCATGTTTTCCATGCTGTGATTCATGGCTTACCAGAGACCATGCTGCCTGTAATATTGTCTAGCCAATGCTGTTACGAGAACCACTGCAAGTGTCATACTGCCTTATATTCTGATAATACATTTTACTGGTGTAAATGTGTAGACGAATGGTAAATGTAGAATCATTAACCACTGTGGATTGTTAACTGTTTGTAATTGCCTAATGGTATCAAATTGATCCAACCCTGCAGTGTAGCCAGATCAAAAGTCAAGGTGCTGGGCACTATTTAGAAAGAAAACTACAAAACAAAGTAGAATGTCACTCAGAAGAGTATACACCTCCGCAATGCCCAACGGTTCACTTTCATTCAATCAAGGCTAATCCAATATCAAACTTGATAGCCCTGTCTCACTATACATTTTAGACCAGCCAAAACTGCCTAACCATAATTTAATCACACGCCACAGAGTCCATGCATTATTTCCTGAGAAAATAATGAAAATGTGAAATATTCCCCATCTCTCAATTTTAAATATGTCCCCCAGAATCCACACCAAAAGTTAATGGGGTCAATCCTCGGACAAAAACAATACTAAGGTCAAAGGGTAGGAATCACAAAAGATGCCAATACCGAAATTCTGCTATTGATATACATCAGAAGAGATTAAAACACTTTTACGCAATGAGCTCTAAAATGTGGTTATTAAAAGCTTGTGTCAGAGATTTATAGAAGAGGCAGGATTTAATACAGATTAACAATAAACATTATTGTCTACTTGGAATCAGTACACCGAAACACTGAACTTTGCAGGGAATTTAGTGATCATAAATTACCTTAAGCATCTTTTTCTGCATTATAATCTCTAAAAAAAAGTTTTCACGTCAGTGCATTTCAGACAACGTAAGTGTTCAGTAAATATTGGCCTTTAGGCCAACCATTATATTGCTCGGGCTCTAATACAATATAAGTCTTTAAGAAACTGCAACAACTTCAGTTGCCTCTGATATAGCACTTAGAATTAAATCATGTTATCATTGCCAGTATTGTAATAACACAAGTTGTGTAATGTTTGTGTAATAATGATTTATTACACATTTTCAACCGCAAATCATGTCCCCAAAGGAAAACTGATAATAGAATGTTTTCAGTCATTTTTCATCTCGAGGCAAAAAACATTTCACTACTATGCTGTAAGGATTTTTTTCACTATAACACTATCTAATTGACATAGCTGAGCACTCTTATCAGTATGAGCCACCAAAGTAATCCAGCATGCAAGTAAAAGTTCCTGACTTGAGCTGGACAGCGAGGAGAATACCTCATGGTCTGTTACAAATAAACTATTTTTGAGCAGGTGACAGACAACACCCGAATGCTGCTCAACCTGATCAAACTTGACCTGTCATTATTGAATGGTTTAAAGTAAGAAGGAGGAATCGAGACAAAGGCGGGCTCTGGCAGTTGTACCAAGCTCAGCTAACAGGAAATCGGTTCAACAGGACAGCAGCCATCCTTGTTTTGACTGGTCCCTGGTTGGCTCGCAATCAACGTGACAGAATAACGTGAAACTAAACTTAATGGGGTAAAATTACAGAAGAGCCAAGTCATTATATTTTTACCTCATAACAGGATTTCTGGTCATACATAATTTTAACTAGTATTATGGAGGTTTATGAATGAGCTGCCGCTGCAGTCCACCTTCAAATAGGATACTTCTATCCCTTTGCAAACACTGTGCCCTTGACAATGCACAATTGTCAGTAGTTTGTTTACATTGCCAGGCTATCTGTCACCAGTCAGTGCCACCGTACCCACTGCAAATCTGTCTCGATAGGCTTTTTATTTTCCGCTCAATAACCTTTTTATCTGACTAAACATCAATGCGATTTGCGACTTCAGCAGGGCTTAACATCGTCCTTCTGCGTCCACCCTCTCACTCACACACTTTTAAATGTAATTAAAATGGTTAAAGCATCACGATGTTTCAGCCTGCCTTTCATTTAGTGTGAGGGCTGATGTTTTACACTATCATCGCTTTGACGAAGCAACGCTGTTTAGTTTATGTTCTGTTAAATCATTATTTTTGTTAAATCACTCCTGCTAAATGTTTTTCTCTTTCCATCTTTGTCATCATCATCTTACTTTTACAAATATCCGGCTATAGTCAGAGACAAATACTCTGATGAGCGCCAGGAAGTTAAGGACACTATCTGAACAGCCTATCGTAAAACATAGAAATTCAAAGACAGCCTATCGTAAAACATGGAAATTCAAATACAGCCTAAAAATCAACAGCCTCACCTTTAGAGGTGAAACAGCACCGAGTGAATTCCTACTGAAAACAACCTTGTACCTTACCTCAATTTTCATGTGTCGGATCACACAAAAGACCCACTTGGACTAAATCCTGTGATTTACCCTGAATCGCATTCAGCACACCGTGACTTCTACTCAAGCATCACAAGACAGCATCAGCAGCCAGAGTTATTGTATGGGGGCAGGGACGCATGCAGAAAGCTAAGGCAGTGATGACTATGGCAACAGAGGAAGAGACATACTGTACAGACATTATTTAAGGAGAGGTAGTGACAGACAGCGAGGAAGAAAAGGGAGGATGTGAGGATAAAGATGGAAAATATGAGAGAGGGATGAAGGAGGAAAAAAAGGCCATCTGACTCACATGTGGGTTTATGCATAAAGACCCCGGATGCGCTTCCATCCCACGTCTCTGGATTCTCAGCTAAAAATCACTCTTTGCTATTTTTTTCAAATCCTTCTAAAAAATTTTTTTATTTCTCTCTTTAGCCCAGCCGCATTATTCAATGGAGGGAGGGAGGACATGCGCGAGCCAGCGAGCAGCAGAGGAAGGGAGAAAAGAAGAGAGAAAGAGGTGGGGTGACACAGACATACAGCTGGGGGAGGGGCTGCGTGAGAACGGGGCTGGGTTGATGTGGATTCAAGCTTGTGATTGGCTGCGAGGAGAGAAGAAAGAGCATGTGGCATCCTGCCACATACAGCACACTAGATCGTCTTGGGAGTCCCTGACTAATAAATAGAGTCTCCATATCTATCTGAAATAACAGATGTCGGAAACAATATGCTTCAGATCAATCTGCAGTGTCAGAAAATCTGATGATCTTCAGCTTAAAGGTTCCTGCCTGTACAGCACCAATAATTCTGTTTTAAAACGGGGCAAGCACCTTAAAGTTACGGGAAGTGCCAGATCTATCTAAAGGAAAACACGTGACACACTGGGTAAATTTAAAACATCAGATAACTACTAAAAATCACCATTGATTTGTATCACTTTAGTCAAGAAAGTCTAGATGTCAAGGAAGTACGGCCAATTATCTATAGTTCTGAGGAAATACAGTCACCATATTTCAGGTAGCTATGGCAACACACGGTAAAAGAGGGAAACAGCTCAGTGTGTTTGTATCCATTTCTGTAACTTCTAAAAATATTACTTGTGAATAGTAATTTCTGAATTTCACACAACACTTAATCCCATGTGATGAATTTGAGGGGTGTCACAATTCTCCAAATCCATGGTTTGATCTTTATTTTTAGTGTCACTTTAATTTGATTCAATTTAGCCAATATTTTGAGCACTGGCAGCTATGCCTTCGTTAGACTAATGGATCTGAATTTATAAAGATCACCAATTTATTGGGTTAAAGCCCTAATTTGTATGAGCTTGAGGAGACACAGCATCTATTAATAAACACCAATTAAGCGGCAACTTCACAATTTTGAGTTTCCTGCCCCTAAAACAGCCCTGTATTAAAACAATGTAAGGGGCCATATTGTTTTCTCAGATAGTTGTTTTTTTTCTTATATGAAGATGGAATGATGATGTTTATCCTGTTGTTATTACTCAGTCGAATTTTACACATATGAGTTCCACTGTTTCTATTACTTCAGACCTCAGCTTGTTATATCTTTTATCTATCCTTTTACAACCTGAAAAAACACTGGTGAAAGGTGTTGCTCGATGTACATATAGAAAAGTATTGACCACATATTTTATAGAGTTGGGGAGCACTCATCCTTTTGGTTTTGTTAATCATCCCATCTACAATCAGTCTTTGTCCAGACCTGTGCACACCAACCAGCACAGATAAGCCTGCAGAGAGTCAGCTGAACTCTGGTCTTCCCTGTACTAACAAACTGCACCACCTGCATGCCTTCACCTCATTGGTCCTAAATGATTTACCTCAATCAGACCTTGCTGTGGTCAGAAGTCAATATATAACAAGCCATAAAAAACAGTTCACCTACTGCAGTCCGCCACGTCTGTTTCACAGGACTGTTTACTGACTGTTACCAGGGGTAGAGGACTTACAGACTTCTACTTTGCTCAATTTACAGAAAGAGAAACATTAAATTATAAATCAAAAATATTTTTTAAAAAGTCACACTTACAATTGTATTAATGCAAATAACAAAGTAATGCAGCCGGCAAATCCTTAAGTACAGGGAGACTGTTTCCATGTCTGGAGGACAAGTCTTTTTGCTGAGCACTCTATGCAATCATGTAAAAGAGGGGGAGACTTTAAGGGTGCCCTCAGGCCAAATTCTTAATTCTCTTTGAAATAAAGCCAGGAGCCAATTGACTACTTCCATGTGACTTTCTTAAGAATACTACTGTGTTTACTCATACCTCAAAAATAAAAAATAAACATTAATTGCAGCCCTAATCCTAACTAATGAGGGGCAGTGTCAATGCCTCAGTGACAGGTCATATCATTGCAAAACATAATGACAGTCACATAACATCAAGCAAATATTAGCTCACAAACTGTGTCAATCCCTGTATTTGTAATGAGGGAATGGCATTGCTGGCACTGATTCAACGAGCTGGCTGTAAAAATGAACATAGGCAGCGTAAACTAGCCTAAGTGATTACACAATTGTGACATCCTGGTTCACAAAAGGACACAGATTATACCACATTAAACTAAACATTGACCTCACAGAGTTGGTTTAATGTAGATTCACTCTAACGAAGCAGAAGAGCAAACAAAGCAAGGGGCCATGAACTTTGCCTTCAAGCTGTTCAATATAGAAGTACCATCAAATGAGACTAAAAAGTATACAGGGTAGACTTACTTGTTGACGAACATGAGTTCCAAACCTCCTCATATTGTCTTATAAAAAACAGCTAGCTGATGTATATATATTCTTTAAAAACAATGTTCCCTTTTAACTAGCTATGGTTTTCATTACTCTTATCATGGAGAAGTAATAGCTATCACTTCCTTTCTTCATATAACATTTCTGACTTTCAGGACCAATATGTGCTGTACCAAGCTTATGAGGGCCTGACTTTAAGATAACAATCAAGCATCATAAAAATTATCTTTTTACAGTGTTACTAGTGAGGCTCTGTAAATAGTAGACACAACGTACAGATAGCATGTCGTACATCTCTGTTGATGAGATACTGCCATCTAATGTCCTTAATAAGGAAGCAAACAGTTGTCCTGTAGGTGTTAGCACATTCCAATATTTTGATGTGAAACTCACCTGGATCTGTTGTCCATACCCAACAAATCAAATTACATAAAGTAAAATTATAACATTACTCTGGATTGACTTAAAGTGATGTTGCTGTGGCTTGCACTTAATGGTAATGTAAAACAGTCAGATAAGATGAACTCACGCTGTATTATTTTTGCAGATTGGTGAGATGGTTAGCCCCCCTTTATCAAAATGAAGTCAATATATCTTCATATCCCTGCAGCATAAAGGCACCTTTGTGAAGCCAGAAAAGTTCAGCAAGAGGTTCAGTTGGCTGCCATTTTGACTCAGACGAGGTTCAGATTCAGCAGCTTACGACAAGCATCTGATGGCGACATAAGTCAATTCTACGCTGATATGTTTACTCGGGGTTTTTTGGTTCAAAAATGTCATCGAACATTATATTTACTTGGAGAAGACCCACTAGAAGCGAACAAGTCGCGCGACATCGCTTCTACTGCCCCTCGCTCCAAGCGATGGACGTGTCAACTCTCGCAGGCTAGCGAGTAGCAGGCTGATGGGGAAGCCTGTCACTACTGCCAACACTCCGTGAGGATGTGCCACACAGCACTTAAGTTTTGTTTACATCTGTGATCCTTAAGGCCAGGGACACAGTAAAAGTGGTCCCGGAATGGGCAAATAAGAGTTTCTCCTCCGGAGACATTCATCCACCACAGGTAACGGTAAATACTTGCGACTTCACTTCCCCACGCTCCGTCACGTTTCCTTCATCGATTATCCGGAAAATCCCCACGAAAACTTCAGGCGAATCTATCTGCATCACGTTAAAAGCTCGACTTAGTGCAAAATTACTTTTTTTCTTCTTGCTGGTCAGTTCCGGGTCGCCTGGTATCCCACAATGCCTTGCGAAGGTATTCCCTCCTCTCCCATATAAAATAACAGGGGGCGAACTTCGCTTCGCGTCCCGCTGCCAGCCGTCGGTATTTACCGTTACTGCGGTCTGGCTGTAGCTACAAAGTTATCCTAGGAAGAGCTAGCCCGCTGACGAATCTGGTAAGGAGTAATATACCTTCGCTAACACCACCATATAAACATCAATTCACTGTTATATTGGTAACTTAGTGTTTGGAACTTTCCCTAAATTATCGTCAATGAACGTTTCGCAGTGGCGTAGCACCTAAAGTTAGCTAACGCTAGCTGGTGAACTCAACCTCACAGTTAGCTGAAGTTATCAGTCCATATCAATTTATAACATTGCTGGGGATTTCCAGGTGATGACAGTTACCTTTAGTTATCCGGAGATGCCGTTTTCATCTCATGCTGAAACTGTCGGCGGTCATAGTCACTTATTTCTCTTCTGCTTTGGGTTTCCAGTGGTTGCCAGCCTACGGGCATCTGGGGCACTCACACGAGGGGGGCTCACAGTCAAACCAGGGCGGACTGACCGCGAGAACTACACCGGATGTGCGCGATTTGGATCATCATAATAAAACCCTTTACAAAAACAAGAACAAAGAAAAAAACACAGAAGAGGAGATCCTTACATCACTTCTCTTTCCTTCTTCCTCTTCCTCTGCTACCAGGAAGTATTTTAGAGCAGCACTGGGTATACACACAGTGGCACATAGCCAATCGGATCCCCCGGATCCATTCCTGAGATGAGCTGATTCATGAGCCGACACGCCCATATAGATTGAGTAGATAAAGTACTGCACAGTATACACAGTAGTCAGAATTGCCACCACCCCAGCATCAACATGCTGAGTTAATGTGTCAGTATTAATAAGCCAAAAAATAAAATATGCTATTTGTAATAATATAACATTCTGAAAGGGTGCATTATGCAGAGCAAGTACTTTTTCTTTTTCGACTAAAATTACTCGTACTTCTGTTCTTTTACTCAAGTAACAGTTCAAATATGCCATTTCTTGCACCGTCGCATTTGTTTTATTTGTTGTGTTTTACTTACACTAGGTTTATGATATGAATATCACAGGCCAACCGAGGTATATACAAATAAATATAAATTCTCAGTTGCATTGGGTTGTTGCAACAGTATAAATACCAGTAAACAAAAGTAAACATTATGCCTTCTTCTTTGGAAAATTATGCATTAAAAGTGGGGCTGGATTCGTCACAACAATTGATGGAACCAGTTTTATTTTGGCAAGCTTTTAACTGTTGCAGACTAGGGGTGTGCCAAAATATCGATACTACGATATATCGCGATATTTCGTCTTGAGGTACGTTATCGATACACTGGTGCCAAATATCGATATTTTAAAATGTAAACAAAAAAATATATATATTATTTTTTTTTTGGCCCACCACCACCACCCCTCTTCGGAAGACAGCTTTATCTTTATTCAAACATAGGTATACAACCAAATAAAATAAAAAAAAAAATGGTTTAAGTAACTCTGAAACCCACACATATAGATATTTAATGAGTTGTTGTAGTCAGTGTGTGTGTTAAGAAGAGACACTGTGCAATATACTCTTTGTTTACTTGGCTGTCATTCATGTGAAATTGATTGACAATGTTTTGTAATTCCTGTGAAATGGATTAAGTGCAGTCAATAAATTCTGAATTTCTTCAGTGACACAGATATCGTGATGTATCGTGGATGAAATTCCTTGCAATATATCGATTATCGCAGAATTGCTGTATCGTGATATTATCGTTATCGTGGGCAAAATATCGTGATAGTATCGTATCGCGAGGTACCTGGTGATACCCAGCCCTATTGCAGACCAGCACTTACAACTTCTGGAAACGTGTGTATGTGTGTGTGTGTGTGTGTGTGTGTTGTATGCGATGGGAGTAAATTAACACTTTGATTTTGTAAGTTTGTCTTAACTGTTTTATTACCAGTTGTACTCAATTTTAGAGGTGCTCTTGCTTTTTATAGTTTAATGTAAAGTAAATAGCTATGCATTGTCAGAGCACATGAACCATGTGTTTTTAGTTCTGAGTTCAGTATGGTGATGGCTTTCGGGTAGAAACTGTTGATGTGTCTTGTGGTGCGTGTTTTGATCTTCCTGTAGTGTTTACCGGAGGGCAACAGTTCAAACAGGTGACCTTGAGGAAAAGCAATCCTTTTTGGTCATGAACCCATCCTGCCAAAGAGAAACATTATAATTACAGGGGAGTGTTCCTCAACAGCACCTGTGCCGAGCAGTAACCACACAGCAGCGGTGAAAGTGGCAGCATTTTGTCTCAGTTGCAGACCCCATAGCGGCTGCTGTGATTTTATAACTGTGCTGCATTGCAGGGCTATTTCCCCCACAACCATGGGTGCGGTTGCATAAGAACTGACGGCATCGTGGTGGGTTTTTGAGGAGCCCTCAGAGGGAGATGGGTGGAGGAGGCTTGGGTGGAATTTGTTTGAAGAAAGGAAGAAAAGTCGCTAAAGAATGAGGAAAGTTTGTGGAAGGAATTATTGTTGAGGTGGAGAGTGAAGCAGAAAGAGAGAAAGAAAGAACAGGAGGGGCAGATAGCGGAGCACTGACAGTTTGATTGTTGGCTGTGCGTGGAGGTTTAGCAGACATGGGGTAAGGGGGTTGGGGGGGTAGCCTGAGGGATGAGTCAGTGAAGGAGTGTGTGTGTGTGTGTGTTTGTGTGTGTGTGTGTGTGTGTGTGTGTGTGTGTGTGTGTGTGTGTGTGAGCGAAAGAGACGCAGTAGGACGTGCACAGATACTGAAATGCAGTTACTTTATCTCTCTATTTGCTCTTCTCTTCCTTCCACTTAACCCCAAAATATCAAGATCATTCCTATATATTACTGTGTGTTTGTGTGTGTGTGTGTGTCTCTGGAGGGAAACTCTCTGCCTGGTCAGTGCAGTTTCTGTGCCACAGCTTTTAATGGTGACGTTGCACTGTAGGGCTGGCCGCTGTCTCTGCTTAATTGTTCACTTCCTGGAAACTGCACATTCTGACAGTCAACGTGACGGATGCTATTCAAAACAGGTTTTTCTTATGCAGCACACTGACAGATATAAGTAGATATGAAAGGAGGGATTTTCTCCTGCCTATGAACCCTTTAAATAGATTTGCGATTATTTGAGCATGACATGTTCATGTAATTCACTAATTTGGCAACATTCAACCACATTAAGATGTGTCTAATATGTTTTTCTGAGATCATATTTTTCATGTCCTTCCATCCTGTGTACATATATGGGTCCATTTACTTTAACCACAGGTTCCCCTATGCAGTTGATGGATTACATTTTGGAACATTTTACTGTAAAAATGATTGTTAAAACAAGTACTCCCAACAAACACTCTTAAATTTGATAAGACTGCACCCATGTGGAATAACAAATGCATTATTACCGGATATTACCCTCACATGCACATGGATAATCCAGTTTTTCCCTGTGGTCTTATGTGTTAACTCGGTCTGGGCTATAGTCCTTCAAAGCATTGTGCTGTCCTTTATCAGCTCATGCCTAGCACATGCTACATGTTCCTGCATTGGATTAAATGAATGAAACACGGGCCTACCTTCCCATTTTATTATGTCAATTGAATCAGTTTCATTGTGGATGCGGAGGAACAGTGAAGGAAGTGAGCTGTTCCGATGCTTTAAAAAGAAAACGTACCCAGAGGGCTTGGCTGCACGGAATGTGCTGCACTCCACTGCAGTCCAAGTGTCTGACTTGCAGTTGCAAACAACACGTGGCAAAAGATATGTCTAACTCACATGATTATTGTGAGGAATTTGACTAAAAATACATACGTATAGAATGCTGAAAGAATCTATGACATAAAACTGCTATGTGATTCAACATGAATATATTTAATGAGATGAAAAAAATATTTATTAATTTATTTGATTTCTTATCAATAACCACATTTTATGCAACAATCTGGTCAAGAGAGAAAACAACAAGAAAATGACAACAATGAAACTGTAAAAAAGATCTGTAAGTTAAACAGCTAAAGAGATACAGACAAGGTGATTCAAAGACATACAAGGAAAAGGTAAACATGAAAGAAAATGATACAAGGAAAAGTGTAATAAATAAATAAGTAGATATATAAAGATAAGTAAATCTACATGACAAGCTGATCTGAAGCACTGTAAAAACACTTTTAACTTATATTGCAATGGAAACATACTTCCACTTGCCAGTGTTTGGAAGACAGACTTTTGCATATAACCAGCACTGACTTCTGGATCGTTCACAATGACAACTGAACCTAACCTCACGCTCATACAATATATCACTCACGGAACGCACATAACACAAAAATGCCCCAAATGTGTCTTGTCTCATCACTTGTCATGTTTTGCTTCACAAAGGCGACAAGCAAGAAAAAAAATAAATAATAATAATAATCTGATTGGGAATATTGTTCCTCGTTTATTGTTTTTCCATTTTCTGATATGGCTTCAAAATGACTTTCTTTGCATCACAAAGATGAAAACTTCGACATCAAATCCCCAAGGCATTTCTTCTGTCTTCTACATTCTCACACGCAGACACACACCTGAACGTTGCAGCAGGATAAAGAATCCCCCAGTTGTAGTTTCTTTGGTTTGGGTGCAGAGAGCACCTTATCACAGCAGCTGTGTGAGATAAGAACCAGGAGCGCAGAATTTCCCTGCCGGAATAAGAGCAACAGCAAACAAACACAGCAGATAAACAAAATCCCTTTCAGACACACAGATTATCAATTGTTAACTGTTCAGCAATGGCTTTATCTGCCTTCCTTTTAATGTACTGTCCTCTCTTCTTTTCTTTGGTCTTCACTTTCTTTAACACTGTTCCTGCTGCATTATTGATGAAGAGATAATGAGGACAGAGAAATGACGATTTTGTTCCTTCGGCAGAATCTTATTCTCATCAGGAGATGCAAACATGTTCATTATCTCATTAGATTATGAGATGGGTCAAGTACAAAAACTGCTAACTCAGTATTACTATAAGACATTTTTAGAGGTGAACATCAACTCTGCCACCCTGGCATAGAATGGCTGCGACTGCTTTCAGTATCAGATTCATTAAATTTAGAAGAGAAAAAAAACTTTAATGATCCCTCAGGGGAAAACTGATAAAGTTTCACAATGCAAAGCAAAGTAAGACAGACTGCAGTTAGCAACGTCTTTGACCCTCTGGAGCAGTTTGGCATTTGGGTGTTTTGCTGCTATGAGTAAATTATGTCCCACAATGACATTTCAGTGAGCTGTTTTTGTCAGTGGGGCGTTTTGCTGTAGAGAGATTTCAGATGCTGCCATTTTCCAAGAATCAGTGCTATGAAAATATCACAATACTGTTCATTTCGGAGGTGAATATTTTGTATGGAATTGGCCACAAACATAAAGGATATACAGTATAAAATATAAACAAATATAAACAGAGAGAAAATTCCCCAGACTCTCTTATAAAATCTCTCAATTTTGTGAGTTGTTCAGTTGGGAGAGACTTAAACTTTATGAAAGGCCTTCTAGTAAATTTGGCAAATGTTAAACATGGATCCTATACAGTATTACACAGATTTGCCTATTTGTCTCTGTTAACAGAGACCCCAGTCTGCAGTGTGGTTCATACACTTGACTGATGAACCACAGAACTGTCACGTAACATACGGTGTCATGATCAAAGAAAGTTTTTAACTCGTGTGGACAATCAATAGGACTTATTCACACGGCAGAACATTTTCCACCAACATCACACTCAAGGTGGGAAGCTTGACAGCTGGGAAACATAATGCTGCTGTGTTCTTGGTTGCAAGTTGTAGAAACATAGATAATATACCTAATTGTTGTCATTTCACAGCTTCCCAGTTGATTCATTTTTTTAGGGGGGTACTGCAGCCCATGTACATGTCTGACTCCATCTTATTTTTTAGGCTTACATAGTAGTATCGGACCAAGACAGTGATGAAGATATGAAACTGGCCGTTTAAAAACCAACCCAGTGTGTGTTTCACTTCCTTATTGTAGGATACAATAACCCATATTAGCATTAATAGTTTTTTTGTACATCAATTCCTCATTCAGAGACAATTTTTTATCGCAGAGTGGACAGTTTACACAGCTTGCATACAACCATATCTAGAGCCAATAACTGATGATTTATAATTTACAACATTATCTCTCAGGGAATTCGCTCCGCCCATATGAATACATAAAGTGTATTTCCATCATGCCATACAGAGAACTCGATGCACTGCTACATGTTGTCCACAGGGGGGCAGCACTGTGACCAGAGTGCTGCTCTCATTGCCATGACTGCAATGCAAGCCAAGGTCTCTTTCAAGGGCACACATCATATCTGCAAAGTCACATGTAAAGCAGGGAGAGGCTGTATGGGCGTTTGCAGCCGGAGCACGCGGAGTAACACTGAGCAGGAGAAAAAGCTTTCAGTCTGGACACATTCGTTAAATAGATGAAACACTGACACAATAGTTCACCTGTAGTTGCAAATGTTTGAGGTTGAAACTTTAAATAAAAGCTGGAAAAAAATTATAGGACCAGACAAGTACAGCCAAAGGTGTTTAGCAAAACTGCTGACATGGCTTACATGTTTAACCATCGTTGCTGGTTGACCAGCGGACGTAATGGCTGCTGCTTGTTTTGCCGTAAATACATTTTTCGGCCAGGGAATTGGCAAAATTCTCACTGCGCTGTTTGTAATTAAAATTTGTAGGCTGTTAGAAATAACGATGCGCAGTTTTCTCAGGTAGAGAGTGTACTGTACTGGGAATGAGCATGAGGGCCATCATAGCTCTCCCCCAGCCTTACCTTTTTATAGTCATCAAATATGCATGGACCCTCCGAGAGTACATGTAATGTATTTGCAGATCTCGGCTGCACTGGAAAGCATGCTATCAGCAGTTTGTGTGCGTGTGTGTTTGCGTGTGAGCGTGTGTTTCTGTGTGTGGGTGCATGTACAGGATGAGACACAAAACATAATCAATAAACACTGAATCATTGTCTTCTAGAAGAAGGGAGTTACAAAGGAGAGACGGGGAGAGTCTGCTTGGCATGCTCTCATCTGTCCACAATTTTGTGTTTTTAACTCATTTAAGCCGGTAAGTTTTTTATTTTGACGTGTCATTATGAAGGAATAAAAGGCTTTAGAGTCACAACACCAACAGCGTTTAGATTGGTTCCCTATAAACCTTGCTTTCACTATGCTGTCTGCACCGGGCAAGAAATCTCGTGGGAAAAAACAAACAAACTGAGGGCTGACTGCTGGCACTTCTATCTGCCTTCAGGTCTCCTTTAAGACTAAATGAATGAATAAGCTCATGTTTTGTCCTGTGTTGGTGGTAGCTGCTACTCTGAGGAAAATGCAGCTGCCTTTGTGATAGCAGCACCAACACAAAAGGTTATTTTCAGATTGCTACCTCAAAGCTATTATAGTCACAATCATTGTTGGTATTTTTGGTAGTGAGTGTTTCTCTCCCCATAAAACCTGCTGTTACTTGTTTCCCCAGGGTCCAACATTCATCCAGAGTGACGAAGCACAGATGTGATTTTTTTGTTTCCATCCGTCTATTCACTCACCATGTTTGACCATCTGCCAGCCCCAGCAGTGGAGGAAAAGATCTTTTCAGTAGAAGTAGTAAGGACACAAGGCAAAAATACTCAATGTCAAGTAAAAATCATGAATTAAAACCTTATTTGATACAACTGGATGTATTACTTACATTTCCATAGCACTGAGATAAGGGTTTCCAGTTTAAATTGTTTATTTAAATTATTTTTTTTTCTTTTCTTTGGACTGTAGACAGTAGCTGTTAGCAGTAGCCATGTTGCTAACACTGTCTTTGCAACAGCAGTGCCAACAGTAATACCACAGGGAAACACCAGAAGGAGGGAAAATCAATAAGTCTGCTTTAGTATAGTAGAGAAGAAGAATAGACAGCGCTAAAATGCTTTTTGTGACTAGAAGTAACTTAGACCTAAGTGGTCTCTTTTAGGTTTGGTTCAGTTATCGTTTAACCTTGTCAAAAAGGTCACTCCTCATAGGAATAATTTCTGCCATGTTGTTGTCAGAAATACAAATACATAACTGTAAACTTAAAGATGAGAGAGTAGTCACATTCTTTCGTTTCATTTGAGCTCCAGCGCTCTATACGGCAAGAAATCAAATGCTTTTCCTCGCTCGCTCAATCCCTCTCTTTCATCCTATGGCAATGGACATATGGGACATGGACACACACACACTCACACACACACACACACACACACACACATGGCCACACATTGACACACCCTTTCTCATTGGACACGAGCCATTGGTGGTTACTGTAAGACTGCTCTGTCAGCGCAATCTTTATCACCAAGGGATGAAAAGGCCTTGGGGTGGCTGCACCTCATGAAGCTACTAACTGTGACCCGCTGAATATTGATCACTGCACCGAGGTCTAATTTGATCACCACCACACACACACACAGACACAGTTATCTGCGCCCGTTATGTGTATGCAGAGCCTCCTTCTCACTATTATATAAGAGCCTGCAGCTCTAGTTATATAGATAGATAAGATAGATATGGTTTATTGTAAATAATTACCGTATAAAATAACATTTTCCTTGTTGCGTATTCTTCTCATGAATAGTAATTTGTATCATTTTGTTTATGAAAGCACTCTGCAAAGATATTTAACATCTCATTATTATGAGTCCCAGGAATATGGGCGCTAATGTGACTAGTTTACCCCGCCAAGTTGGACAACAGAGGGTTTTCTAATTCAAGGAACACCGCTTTCAGCCAAACACTCTCGGCTATTAATTAGGATGACTTCACAGAACAGCCAACAAACGTACGCGCGCACACAAACACACAGACACAAACACACAGACACACACACAGACACACACACACACGCTTTCCTCTGTCTCTTTTCTGTGCTCTTTCTAAACTTGTTGGCTCTCTCTTTGATGCTCCCTGGGTCATAAGAGAGCACACACACACACACACACACACACACACATTCATATACGCTTAGATGCACACATTCACACAGACACACACACAGACACAAACATACACACAAACACATACACACAAACACGAGTAAGCACTCTAAAAGCTGGCGGTGGTGGGTCTCATATCTCATGCATCACTCTCCAGGCTGGCTCATCTGCGTTTTCTTTTCTCACCTAAATCAGAAGTCTGTTCAGCTCTGCAGTCCGTCCAGCTTTTCTACTCCACCATCAGTTCAAACAAAACCAGACAAAACCAGGATGGGCACTTCAAGTGTGCTTTTATTTTACGTGGGTGGAAAAAAATCTGGGTTTTAAGTCCTGTCTAATTTGCCTCCATTGAATAGTCATGAAAGGCTCAAAAGCTAATAGTCATCTTTCCTTTTTTGCTGCCAAGCTTCCAGTTGCTCTGCAGAATTAACAGAACGCTAAACCTTCCCTCTAATAGGAGAGATTTACTGTCAACAAACCTTGCAACAATATCACGAGATGTGTCTTATTTTCACGTCTTCACTTTTATCACTGATTGTACAAAATTGTTTTTCATCTTGTGGAATAAAAGCGCGGACAACCTTGATCTGTTCAGCACCTTGTGTGCAAACGACAGTCACCTCTGCTCATTTACCTCAAAGGAGCATCTGTTTGGACAGGGCCGACCCGTCAGAGGTGCTCCGCAGGAAACTGCCTCCAGTGCAGTCTGTCTCCGCAGGCAAACACGACATTTTGGTCCAGGTCCAACTCTCCATGCTTCCTTTGTTACTAAATGGGGGGTGCGTGAGAAGAGTGTATCACTTTATGACGATAAGCTAAAGTAAGCATTTACAGCTGAGCAATCTTAGATGGATTGTGATTTGACAAAAAGTCATTTTAAATTTGTGACACAATTTTGTCATTTGAGCTTTGTTCCAAAACCATTGATCATGTGTTTTATTGTTGTTGTTATTTTATAGGTTATTTTTTATTTTTTAATCAATTGCCCTGTTTAGTAGTAGAAGTCATCACAGAGAGTGCTTGAATTGGGAGCTTTCCCTGTGCGACCACCTCCACACTGTAATGAATTGCTGTAAATTTACTGTGGCTTTACAACAGTATCTACAGAATCTCCTAATGATTGTAAAATACTGTTTATTATTCATCCTTTGCAGGTAACAAAATAAATTACAGTAGATACACTGTAAAAAAAAAAAAAAAAAAAGAAGAAGAAGAAGAAGAAGAAGAAGAAGAAGAAGAAGAAGAAGAAATTCTTAACAGTGCAACATGACAACAAAAGGTCACCTGACAATGGATCTGCTCTGCACAGAGGTTAATGGGAAGAATTGGAAAATGCACAGTCTATTTGTTTGAAGACTGAAGAGAGCCAGTGTATTGTTCAGTCTGCCTGTGCATTTTATTGTGTCCAATAGAAATGCCATCATGTCTCAGTGAAAGAATTATTAGAGCTTTATTCAGGGAAACAATCTAGGGACTGATTACAGGAGTTCTTAAAATGTGTGTCTTTAGTCTTCCTTCAGATGGGTATAGAGGAGTGAGTTTAATCTGTTCATCAGTCACATTAGCTTTTTTTGTCAGCTACTTTGGGTTACTAGAGCAGAGCAGTCCCATCTGTTTGAAGGCTGCGTGTGTAATACAAAAACTGAATCTTAAATCTGGTCAGAGAAATCCAAATCACTGCCGCTGCCGTCCACTGCACTACCTTCATGCTCATATTTGCTTGTGTGGTGGGCGTGAATCCAGCTCCCAGTTCTGTCACGTTCCTCTCTTCCCTGCATTGCTCCGTGACAGTTCTACTGCACAAGCTTTCTAGGGCACGATGCGCTCTGCTCTGGATGCTTTCCAAGTGTTTTTGTAGAGGAGAGCGGGGGGCCCAGCCTCCTGCAGTATTTTATTCCTAATTCAGACAGGTACAGGGGGAAGATACAGAGGAGAGTGAAGGCGGAGAGAGAATTGGTACTGCCCATACCCTGCAGTCGAAGTGTGTGGACAGTACAGTCCAGTGACTGGACCACTGGGGTTACAGTGAGGACACAAACTTGCTTTGAGTCTGGAGCACCCGCATTTAGAAAGAGCGACAGTGTTTTTCCAGCGACAGACGGCGCAGAAGTACCTGCTGCACTGTAACCGTGCCGTGACTTAGTCCCTAAGCTGTGCCTTTCCCCTCCGTCCTGTCCCACTTATTAAGGCAAAGTAAGGAAATACAGTTAAGCATACATAGTTACATCTTACTTGTATGCGTTTCAAACATGAGCAAGCATCGTCTCTTCATTCTGGAGTGTTTCCAGTCGTCACACTGAGATGCTTCCTTCACCACCTCTTCGGCCTGCTGTTGGACCTCAGGGAGCGAATGATCTCTTGACACCGCAATATGGCAACCGGTGATGTCACACTTACGAGAAAAACCTGTGATTCTAATACTGAATTGAGCGAGAAGTCTGTATGCCGCTGTGCAGATCATGACAGTATCTGTAGACCTGGGATGGATAAAATCTTTTTTTTCAAAGACATTAATGTACCCTGGCCTTCGCCCATAGAGTCACTGGATTTGGCCCCAGTAACCCTGCTCCACCTTGAATAAGGTGGTATAAAAGCAGTAACATCACCCGCGACCCGCATGGATAAAGCGGAAGAAAACGAACGAACGAACGAACGAACATTAATGTCTGTCTCATTTCGGAATTAAGAATTTAGAGAGACAGTCTGTATGTATATGGAAGTCAAAGCTGTTAGAAAAGATAATAATAAGATGAAAAATCTGTCTCATAATTTTTATTTCGACCGCGAAATTGTAATTTAATGTGGGAATATTTTTTTCTTTCATCAAGGGTAAGTTTACATAAATGTTTTGGTAAGTTTACATAAATCGTCTGATTGGTACTTCTGTACAGCTAAGACATCGGACCTTTCCTTGAGATCAGTTTGGACATTTACTCCAAACGGTCTGGAGTGTGCAAATGTTGGTGACGTCACGATGAACATGTTGAGTACACACAAAGCAAAACCCATTTAGATAATGAATCCTTTGCAAAAATGTCAACACACAAAAACTTTTCACTCTTTATGATGACAAAAAGCTAAATCTAATGTAATGCAAAGTTGGTGGTGATGGAACACTGCTTTCTCAGATGTGAAAAATACCATCCATTATTTCAGAAACGTTATCAGCTTGATGCATCTAAATGAGAATAAATGACTACAGAGGAGAAGATATTGTCTGCCATTCCCCGCAGCAGCTTTGACTGACAGAGAAGAAAAGGACACAACGCTTCACTGAGTGTTTGACTGACTGTTTATGTGAGAGCCATCAATGTCAACTGATGATATATGCAGGTCTTGTAGGGTCGTCCTATTTCATAGGGTGAAATTGCAATCACTTCCATCACACAGGGGGCACTCGAAAATGAAGGGTAGGGGAAAATACTGAAAATGGCATTGGGCCTTGGATTGAAAGTTAAGGATGAACTAACATAAATATGGCAATAATCATTCATTCTTAATGTTAAATATGTGTTATTCTATTTTTATCCATGCACAGTTAATTCTCTTGCTGACATGCACAATGGCGTCAACTGTTGTGGTTGGTGGAAGTGGGACTCACCTGAAAAGCCCATAAAGGCAGCTCGGTATTCAATTATTCTGCAAGCTATTCAGTCGTATGGCATTTATATAGCGCACTGTAAATCCTTGAGGCCGTCAGCCAGCCGGCCAGCCAGCCAGCCAGCCAGCCAGCCAGTCAGTCAGTCAGTAAGCCAGCCAGTCAGTCAGTCACTTATTCAGTCTTTCAGTCAGTCAGTCTGCTCACTGCATGAAGCCGTGAAGCTGTGATGCCTTTACGCATTGCAGCAGTACACACCTCCCTCTGTCTGGGACTTCAGAGGTCCTCTACGGGTTGATGGACACACACACACACACACACACACACACACACACACACACACACAATTACATGCAATCCCTCTGCCTCCCCTCCCTCCTTCTTTTCCTCCCTTCGCCTCCTGCTTTTCCCTCTTTCAGTGTCTCTGGGGACCTCAGAGTGCAGCAGGGATGATGGACAGCCGACTAATATCCAAGGCTAACGACTCCTCCCCTCTGACTTCACAGAATGGCCTGACAGAGGCCAGTGTGCCCTTCACATGGAGGAATATGACCCACAGTGAAGAGGAAACATTGTCGACAAAACAGCTTTAAAGCAGCTGCTGTGAAATCATTAATATTGTAATCTTTAATTTAAAATATTAATACTCTGCCTTCGAGACAAAGACATTTGAAATTTTATAGTCATCAACGGGACATCACGTCACCATCACAGAGAGGTTGAAATGCTCTCGTTAAATAAATTTCACTACCATAACATCACATTACACCACATTTTTTTTAAATTGCATAGTGTTAAGTTACATTTTCAGATCAAGAACCTCAAAAGTTGCTTCTGATTTTTCTAAATAAGTGAAGTGGATCACACAAGTACCGAAAGGTGATGTATGAATCCTTTGTGCTAAGTCTGCAAGGGAACAGGATGAGAGAAGGGACGTTATACGGTTGAGCAAGGATGTTGAGTTTAACCCTGTCAGCACAGCTTCAAGGACATTTGTGAAATTATCTTCACGAGCAGAGGAGCAAAGATAAGATGCAGTGTGCTCACCTCGTCAGCCGTGGGGAGGGTTCATTTGAAGGAGACTGTTAAAACAGTGTCTCAGAAAGCAAATAGTCTTTGCCCAAAATGTGTTATATGAAAGAGAAGCGGGACGTTAATGAGTGCAGTGGACAATGGTAGAGATAGATCGACATATAATGATGTGAGAAATAGACTCAGTGGCCTAATGGATAAGGTATCAGCCTCAGGAGCTGGGGATTTTTGGTTCAAGTCCCTCCTGGGTTATATGAGTTTCATGTCCAAGTAATCCATTCTTGATGTACACATATGCGTCAACAACTTAGAATAAAAGCAGTTGACAGGTGGCTACATATTCCAACATCTGTTAGTGTGTCACCACAGGAAGCTTCGGGACAATTAAGATTTGTTAGTTGTGATTAAAAAACGATATCCCCATCCATGTTTTGGGTGACTAAAGCAGGTGAGACCAAATGTTTTGTTGTTTGTATTTTTGTGCTTAAACCTAACCAGAGCCTAAGCACAGTGTTGTCACAAGATACAACACAAAATTACAGCTAATGAGACATACAGTTACATTACAAATGTAAAGTTTCAATAAAGCATTTAAGAACAATATTCCACCTTTAAAATTAAATAAAGTAGTTTATTCTATTTGAGGTATATCTGTGAAAAGGTCCACAGAAATGTTTTTCAACATTTTTGGCCTCTCGCTGGTCCTATGCGTGTTAATGTATGTGTATTGTGTGATTAACGGTTTTTCCACGCATCAGACCTCAAAGGATGTTTTTGGCTGCCGCTGCACACATGGTTCATCCTCTGAATAATCTTTCTCAGTGTACTTCAGACAATTCGAAGCTTCTGAGTGGCATACTGCTGGCTTGCACATCCCATCAGAATGAGCAGGATTTGATACATGTCCCTTATATATATCCTCCGCAGATGATACCTCATGAATCAGAGTTGGTATAGGGGCCATGTGCTGAGACAGCTGGCTCTTTGTCAGCACAACTGTCCTTTATGTACAAAGGTGACTGCAACATGAGAGACTGTACACTTGTCACCTTTTCCTTATGGAAAAATAAAATTGAGGAGACTAATATTAGCCGAAATATCACGGACAATTCAAGCACCCAGGTTCCAATTCAGAAAGTAAGTCTGACGCTATGCCACTAATGGCAGGTAACTTAGAATGCAGGCATTCAAAAGGATTTCAAAAAACCCATTCACTGAGGATCTACTGATGCAGACACCTAAATCGCTGCCTTTTTTGCTACAGTCTGCCTCCAGAAATGGCACAGCGGCACTAAGATGCTGTCCTGTGACATAATCCACCTTTCATTTGACTGCAGCAGCGCCGTCAGGCAGAAGTTCAGCATCCAATAGTGTACTGTATTTTAATATCAGCTCCACTTTGTCCCGGGGCAACAGATTCAGCAGATCTGATGCCGTTAAGTATTTCCACAATGGCCATTTGCACAAATAGAGGGAGGTGAACTAGAAATACCAACCCAGTTGGGAAAAGATCACGTTTGGGCTTAAAAGACATGTTTTGTGGTCGTCACAAACACAGCTGGAAAATGTCTCAAGGGCTCCCCAAAAATATCCACTGGTGTCCGACTTACAAAAGTTGAAACGCTGTTGTCCCTTGCCGGCAACTCCACTACGATTTCATGGTCCTGTCATTTTAGTTTCATTGTATATGTGTTTTATGTGTTTTCTAGGTTTTCTTTTTGTGGTGTCTTTGTCCTGTTTCCAGAGTTCTGTTTTCTTGTGCTCTTCATCAGCCTGATTTCCCCTCCACACCTGTCATGTACCTGTCTATTTGCCCAGCCTTGTTCCCAGTGTTTTTCCCTCTATCAGCTCCTTCCCTGTTGCTAGTGTTTTTCCACTCTTTACCGTCACCCATTTTCATCATCTCTCTCCACCTGCACCTAACCCCCCTCGTGAATTTGGACTGTATTTAAGTCCAGTCTTCAGTTCAGCCTTTGAGTCATCTGTTGTGTTTTCCGGATGTTTCTTCATCTATGCCTTTTCCCTGTGTGCCATGCTCAAGAATCAGGTTAATGAATTGCACTTCCTGCCTGCCGTGTCAGGCATTTTGCGCACCTTCTCTGCTTCATCGTGACACACCATTCCCTCCATCTCCCGTCTGGGCTGAGAAAATGTCATGAGTTGCGTTGGCCTAACTTAAGACCAGAGTAAGGCTCACACACTTCCCTGGTACAGTTTTTTAGTGTGTAAAGGTAGACTGCTGCACACCATACTGATACTTCAAAAGGTTTTTTTCTCAAAAATCTTTATCCGTTCTGTAAATGATCAGTATCAAATAATGAAACAGTTGTATTTATGTCAAAATATTCAAAAATAGATGTCTAAATTTATGAAGAAAGCAAGAAAGGCAGAACCACAGCTGTGCTATGTTAATTTGCCCTTTTTTGAATGGCATGCAGTCCCTGTGGAGCTCTGCCATACATATTCTAGTACAAAATGCTAATGTGGTTTTCAAATGGCCTTCATTGTAATTGTTTGTGTGTTTCATAGGTTGCCACAGCATCAGTGTATTCACAGTGTGTCCACAGTGTGTTCACTGCAGTGGCACCAGGCACAAACTAGTAACTTTGTCTCTTTTGGCACCCACTCGTGGTAACTCATTACTTGGAAAGAGGCCTCATGCTGACATGTGGACAATTAAAGAAATAAACAACGTTTTGAACTTCTGTTGTGAGGCCGACAAAGACTGAACAAACAACAAGATCAGATCACATTGCACAAAGGGATGGAACAGTACGTGGTGCCAGATTACCACCTGGCTGTTTGAATACTGTGCTATTAAAAGTGCAAAGTGTCCACAGACACGCAGAGTGAAATGTTGTTAAAATCACGATAGTTTAATGCAGATTTCGAAAAACTCAACTTTCGCATTGCCTCATGGGGTGTTCAGGGATTTATAAAGAAAGAGAGATGTGAAGCGTCACCGGGAGAGGGGAATATTTTCGGTCATACACGACCTCAAAACAATCGTACAGTACATTTGGGTCAAGAGCAAAAATGGCCAACTACTGTCCTTAAAACCAAGAGAGTATAAATCATACACACACAAAAAAAATAAACAAAACTATACTGTAGTGGTGGACAGTTGGAGGACAACAGCGACAGTGTGTGTGTGTATGTGTGAGCGTTTCTCGTGCTGTTGTTGTTTCCAAGCCTTTCTAGGCCATAAACAAGGTGATGGATGGTTGTGCCAGAGTGTGTTGACTGGACACGGGCTCCAGCGTCTTGATTAATTGATGGGAGATGCAGCAGTTTAAGCTCCCTTTAGTCCTCTCCGTGCTCTCTGCCTGTCTGCCTCACCATGTGTGTGAGGTGTGACAACGTTACTACAGTATGAGGTAAAAAAACAAGGGCATTGTGAGCACTCGTAGGGGCAGGGAGGGCTTATTTTAGAGCCGGGCTTTTGGTTAGGTTAGGTTAGGTTAACCGATTAGTGTTCTTTGTCCCTTAAATTTGTCCTCGATCTGCTGATGTTGCTCTGTTTCTGAACTAGGTAACTGAATGGTATCATCGTTAGCTGAAGGCCTATAACCAGAACAACCTCTAAGCATTAAACGAGACCTATTCTCATTTTCAGCTCTATGTTTTGATTCTGGCTTAACTTTGCATGATTCACTGGTCAAAAATATTTGTCTAACTGGCTCTTTGTGCAGCCACTCAGTTGTTCCTCTGTCTAAAACATCTGATTTAGCCCCTGTCCCTAAAAGCCTGCTTTTTGCTGATTGGCCAACTTCTGGAAGCCTGCCGAGGGGCAGCACCCATATATTTTGATAGAACCTAGACAGCACTGCACCGCTCAGCCTTGCCTCCAATTTTGTCCAGGGGCCACTCGCAGTATTGCAGCTAAAAAATACCCTGCAGCCCTCCCTCATTAAAAAAGAGACAGCTCTAAAACTGTAAACCACTTATTTCCATGTCAAACTAAAGTAAGGTCACCATAATTGTGTGTTTTAATTGTCCATTAGCAGACAACAGCAACAGGGGGCCAACATTACTTCGATAGTTTAGGCCAAAACTTCCGTTTGTTTGTTTGTTTGTTTGTTTGTTTGTTTGTTTGGTTTAAATCATGCGGATCCAAAAAATATAACCCTAAGGAAGTCAGTAATCCTTTAAAAAACACTGACAACAGGTGATGCATCCATTTTGGGGGAAATCTAATGCTGCCTTCTGTGGGTAGCTGCAGCATCACATTATGTGCTGCAGTCTTCCCCAGCCTGCCAAGGAAATATCTTCAAGGGACTGTTGAAACAGCTGACATTACACCACAGTATCTCTGGTCTGCCAGTGGAAAATGAAATATAAAGGTGTCAAATATCTTACTGTAATATCTTTAACCTTCCATAAACCCGTCCCCCCCTACTATTTCGAAGCCTTGTCACTGTGACTCATGAATTTAGAAAGAGGACTTGAGGGTGGAGATGACTACTCTATTGATCGATTGATTTCATTTGAAAAACAGCAGCTCTGCCAAGGCAGGAATTGCTTACATTAAAGGAAAAGTCAGAATAACAAATAGAGTCGAAAGGGTTGTTTCCATTATGTTCCCTTCGGGGCTTGGGGTTTGCAGACGAGTGGTCAAGATGGCTGATCTGACGAGGCAAGAATGACACAAAAGCAATGCAATCATTACTGCTGCCTCGACGGCCACTCAGCAAGCTATTCATTGTATTAACGAAGTCAGTCTCTACCTCAGTGCTTCATTGGGAAATACTTGGGGCTCATTTAATAAAACAAATTCAATTCTGTACATAAAAAAATGAAAATAAAATAGATTAAAATATCAAAATAACTTCATGACTTCTTTAGGATTTTATGTAAAAGTCTTGGTATGCACATCATAATTAAAATGAACAAGCTACATCAATACCAAACCAATATCTATAAATAAAATAAAAACACCCTGTTCAGATATAAGATCCTACTGTGAATAACCTCTGAGCCAATTCCTGGTCACCTGTCTTGCTCCTCGGGATTACAGAACATCTACAGGATTTGTGTACATGAACACAAATTGTATGTTGTTTTTGTGACTTTCAACATAGCTGTCTCTGTGCAGACTTCAGGACTCCAGCTCAGGCCAATTTCTCCTCTCCAAGCGTTTTTCATCTCTCGGTGGTCACAGTCGTCACAGGGAAACCTGGAATTGGCAGCATACACTGGTCCAATGCCTCTGGAGGTACCAGGAAGATCCTGTTCTCTGTGTGTTCCCCCCTGAGCAGCAAACAGGACCTCCTCCTTATGGAGTTCTCTGTCCTGATTGGATAAAGGAGGCAGAGATAGCAGAAAATGTCTTTTACTGCATGAGTGGGTGGTGAAGAGTCATGGCTTACTTACCAAACACTCAATAACAGTGATTGCTGTTGCAATATAGAGCTATTTAATAGTTTTTTAAATAAGAAAATAACGTTTATAGCAGCTTTAAGTTAAGGTTTGTGAAACAGCCGTGACACTGTGTTAAGGTTAGGGAGGGATCTTGTTTTTGGTGAGATAACATAAAAATCTGTTCTGGAAGCACTGAAAAACTGTGATCTTCAGGATTTCTATACAGAAAACAATTGTGCCCATGTGCGTACACAAAAATCCAACACCATAGATGTTGCCATTCTGCCACGTCCAACTGCCACGACCTACTGGGTTGTGAGTTACCAACGTCTGCTGTCCCCATGTGCTTTAAACGTCAAATGTCATTTCAGTAGTGAACATTTTTGTCAATAGTATGTATCATTTAAAGGGCTTCATGTACAAAATGGCGCAATTGTCATGTGTTACTCACCTTTTTCATTGGCCATGCGTGAGCGGATTTCCACGTGAGGTGGAAAATGAGACCCCGTACAAGCTTGTGGATGGATCTGCGCTCCACAACAGTCACTGACGTTAACCTCGAAATGGAGTGTGCGAAGGTAAACAACCGACCGGAGTTCCACTGAGCCCCTTTAAACATCATGCCATTTCAACTGCATTTAAATAAAGTATGTGTTTTTAATTTTCCAACATTTGTTTTTTCTCTCTAAAAAAAAAACCAAAAACCCCAAAACACATCTTTCAGAAGAAAATGAAAGCAACCTTGAGCCTTTAAAGGCATGGCTTAATGAGACAGGAACTAATAAATGAAGAGCTGCGAGGAAGTGCTGATTGGCTGTTCAGCATGCTGTCTCCAGGAATGATTCCCTGCAGTCGCACGAGTTTATTTGGAGCATTTAAAAAAGCACTGAGTGTTTGTCCCCTGTCGACACAGTGGAAATGAACCAGGAGCTCGACTGAAGTGATATCACATTGGTGGGCTCCCTCTCTCCCTCCCTCCTCCCCCCTCTCTCCCTCTGCATGCTCTCATCTCGTCCTGCAGGAATACACTCTCTTCCTCCGCCGCTGCAGCCTGACTCTGACACAACCGGCATGTCTGCAAACTGACACACACATACACACACACGCGCACGCACACGCACAGAGGCACAAACCCGCTCGTGAGACGCACAACTTGTGATTTCTTTCACCTCGCTGAAGGAGAAGAAGAAGAAGAAGAAGAAGAAGGAGAAGAAGAGGGAGAGTGGACTGCGACGGGAGCTTTTCTTTCTTTCTTGGAGGGATATAGAGACTTGGAGGAGGATCAGATCAAGGTATGTCCGATCAGGCGAAGAACAGAACAGAACAGAACAGGGGTGTGTGTGCGTGTGGCTGTACTGTGGGCAGCGACGGGACCGGATGGTGTGAGAGGATGGTGCACTGGGAGAAAAGATGCTGATGCTTTCTCACGCAGCCTCCGGAGCAAACTGGCTTCTGGATGTCTGCAGTAATTTGACAGAGAGCACATACTGTACAGAAAATGCTGCACCGCACCAGTGGCGGTGTGTTAATACTGTAAAGGGTTCATGCGAGGAGAAGCTGCTGCTGCTGCAGATGATGGTGGTGGAGGTGGTGGTGGCGGTGATGATGAAGAGAACCAGGAAATGATTTAAAGACGCTCAGCTGTATGCTGCAGATTCCACTTCGGGCGAATGAAAACGGGTCGGGGACGAAACAGCGACATAAAAATGAGTGCGGCAAGTTTTAAGGAGGATTTTTTTTTCTCTCCCATCCCCTGCTTTCATTTACTGCAATGGCAGGAGCGAAAATGGTCGATATAAACTCATTCTGCAGCTCTGCGACTCTTTTATACATATCATTGGAATATTATGATAACAGGAGATTATTATTTTTTTTTTTAAAAATCATCAAAAAGCGCCCTAAAGTCTGCAAACTCACACGAGTCCCTCAGACAAAGAGTCCCAGAAGTCATATTATAGGAAAAAACACTGCAAGATTTTATCTTAAATTTAATCCCTGAGTTATTTAAAACCCCAAGACAAATACTATGAGATCATACAAGGGAGTGAAATGTCGTAATGCTCATTATAAAGTCACAAATCAGAAGTACGGATGTACGCAGAGTGAGGCTGGAAATCTTATTTTTAAAAGTCCTTTTTCTCTCAGACTGTGTCAAGCGATGCCCTCTGAGGCCCATCTCCTGACACGAGATCATGCCCTTCGCTTGCTCATCTTTGACCCCGTCTTTGTTCGCCCCCCCCTTTTTTTTTTTTGATTTCCACAAGGACACAACACAGCCAAGCCAGGCGGCGTCAGCATAAATCCACACAAGATGGAGTGTTGGTTGTAAAATCGAGGGCGCAGGTGCCTCCACAAAACTCAGGACACCATGTACTTGAGGGTGAAGCCACCCTAACCCAGTTTAATCACCCTGTTTTGTTCTCAGGAGTGGAGGCGATTACGTTCTGAGGCTCAGGAAGTGGAGTTAAAGGACTTTAATCTGTGACGATATTGGGATTATTCTTAAAAAGTACAAGAGCTTTTTCATTTGTTTGGTGGGCTGATTTTTGCAGGTCTTTTGTCTGGAGGTCGTTTCTTGTCCGCATCGCTACTGATCATCATCACCACCGTCCTCCCCCCATCCCATCAAACTCCTGTGTATGAAAACCGCTGGAGTGAAACTGCATGCCCTAACAGTGGTGTTCATGCAGTCACAGCTTGTGTATTCTGTTCCCCCCGGCTGCAGGTCTGTCCCTGATAACGTGACCACAGAAGGAGGAGAACACAGAACTGCTTCATCATGAATTTTGTAATGAAAGCTGCGCTGGGAGGTGAGTAGTGTGCCGGGCTGGAGGTTGATTTAACAGCACTGCAGTGTAAAGGATTTAAAGGGCTGTTCAGTGGCAGAAGTGCTGTACTAGTACTGGGCCGGTGGTGATGGGGATGGTGGGATGGGATAATCCATCCTGCACCAAACTCCTGACTTCAAGCATCAGCTGCGCAGTCCCCCTCTCCCTCCCTCTCTCTCTCTCTCTCCCCTCTTCTCTCTCTACATCCATCTTTTAAAAACCTCTCAGGGCAGGGCATGACTCCTTTAAAAAATAAAATGTCCTGTGGGTGAAGTCGTTGAATGACATAACCCGACACGACCAGGATCATGGAAACCTGGTCATGCTGTCTACCTTTCTGCTTTTCTGGAAAAAAAAGCGACTGATGATTCCCCTAAAAGTGTATCAAATCTCTGCTAGAGAGGTAATGACTGCTGCAGATGAAACACGACAGAGGCAGCAGCAGCAGCAGTAGTACATCTTCCCGTGTTCTAATAACAGACCTGTCAAGTGGGAAACCTTGGGTTTCCAAAATGTCACCTTCTCTTATTTTTAGCTTGATCTTTCACACGTTTTTGAGCTCACTCAGAGGACTCTGAAGAGGTGTGTACAAGCACAAGACATGCTTAATTTTCTCCTAATCCTCATAATGAAGTGAAAAAAAAAACCTGAGTTGTGACCAGGCAGCAGGTTGTTGGTGTCTTTTCAGGCAAGAGAAATAGAGAGGGGCTATTTTGCCAAGAACTATGCAAGACTTTTAGTCCTGTAAAGCCTCCAGGCATTATCCTTTAGAATATTATCTCAGCTATTATTTGCCCCCTAATTAGTCCTCATTATAACCCTGTAATCCATCCTCCTTGTCAGCTATAGCTTCAAGGGGAACGGCAGGAAAGTGGCACCGGCAGTAGTAATGCAGCAGTCGCACACACACCGGTCAGCCGTGCATGATGCTGAGCTGTTGTTGTCCACATTACAGAGCTACTAGGAAGTTACAGTTGGGACGTGGAGTTGAAGCTGAGCCTCCTCATTGGGAATGCAGGGGATGCCGCCGCTGCCTCGCTCTGCATAGCTGCTGTACCTCGAGTCTGCGCTATGAATTCTTAAATCAACTGCACTGCATTGGATGCTGGTTTTACTCCGCAGAAGTCGGGCTGCGCTCCGCCTGCGGACTTTGGGAATAGATTTGCCAGTGTGGGTGTTTGCCTGTGTGTGTGTGTGTGTGTACTCTGCCTGTGCTGGTGAGATGTTTTATAGATATTGTATAGGACAGAGCGTGTGTGTGTGTGTGTGTACTGCATCCCCAGGCGAGATTAATTATGGACGCTGCACAGGCCGACTTCAGGGTATAGATTTTTGTATATGAGAGAAAGACAAGAGAGGTGGAGAGGATGCAAGAAAGAAGAAAGTGCAGATATGTGTCTGATAATCAATATGTATGCCTATCAGGGCGATTATTCTGCTGTCAGGGCATTTCAGACGTCGTTGCAGGACCCTGAGCTGTCTTTGGTTCCGGTCCTCGCTGACGGATTGGGACACAGTGACCTCTTTCCACTGAAGTGTCTGTAAAAATGCTGACGGCGCACCGAATCTTTAAAGCTCCCCGAGGGGGAAAGAAAAAAATCAGATAATGAAAGAAAACAATTAGCCAGGTAATCAATCTGCTAAGCTATCAATCTGATGGTCAGGCCTGTCAGTCAATACGTAAGCGTAACAGAAATCTGTTAAATCTATCAAGCTGCGTTATTGGGCGTGCCTGAGGTTTAATGTCTAAGCTGCGCACCATCTAACAGTAACAACCTCGGTCTTAATTCTGACTGTGGACGTTTGTCGCACAGCTTTTCCTTCACACATTTCCTGTCTGGCTTTACTTTCAGTTATTGAATAACCCAAACTAAATACTCATATATGGTTCTCCTGCCGCCATTTTTAGTAGCCACACTAGCGTAGCTTTGTGGACGGCAGCTTCCTTGATTCTTTACCTCAGCAAAGTGTTTGTCCTAATCATTTTAAGATCTCGATAGTTTTCAAGTCCTTTTCAATGAATTATGATCCTATTTAGAGTAAATTAGGTGACAACCAAGCCCCCCCCCAAACCAAAACAAGATGGTGACAGCCAAACTCAACACTTCAAAATGGCAGTCGATGAACCAGTGGGTGATGTCACTGTGGGTGTACAGTTAGTTCAGGCTGAAATATCTTGAACCATGACATAAATTGCCATGAAATTTTGTCCAGACGTTCATGTTCCCCAGAGGATGAATCTGACTTTTGCACTCTCCTGATTTTTCCTCTAACGCCACCATGAGGTTGAGATTTGTGGTTTTGGACTGAAATAGCTCAACAGCCCTTAGATGAATTCCTTTGAAATGTTGGTGCACACATTCATGACCCTCTCAGGATAAATTGTAATAAATGTGGTGATTCCCTGATATTTCATCTACCACCGGTATCAGGGCCAGCATGGTTACAAAATATTTGTAACCATGCAGACGTTAGCATCTAGTCAAAACCATGCCAACTTTGCAAAAAAAACCACTTCAGATAACCTTAATGAAATAATTCATACAACCTGCAGTGATAGGTAGCTAGCGGTAGAGATAACTTCTCGAGGGATTAGTAACACAATAAATTAGGCTGTTTTTTAAAACTCCAACACAGAAACTGCCAGCGATCAGATATTATTGCCTGTTGTTACCTTGCTTTTTTTCACCCTGTAATCGTTTGGCTTCCGTTCGGATTTGGATTTGCTTCATTGTCGCTGAGTGTTTTGCTGAATGTGATCGGTGATGAGTGTGTGGATGTCTGTGAAAGAGACGCTGCCAGTGCATTCACTAATCCTCCAAGGCTTCTTCGGTTACAGATACTTGGAAGCAACGTATAAGTGAGATGATTCAGCAGGACTCAAATCCAGAGTCATAACGTCTGCAGAGTTTAGATGTTTGGTGGATGGTCCTTACTGCAGTAGCCAGTAAAGATGGGATAAAAAAAAAAAAAAAACACTGAAAATATGTTTATTATTTTTCATTAGCAGGGTAATCATTAATAGAGATAGTCGTGAATATCCTCACATGAATAACATAAAGCTGTCTAGCTCACTGATGTACAGTCCTATATTGGTTTTGTGATTTAGTTTGAGTCACCTAAGGCTGTCACCGTGACTGAGGGCTCGGCTTCCACATTGTGTCCAACACAAAAACAAGTTTGATTGGATCTGTGTAAATAAGGATTCCAAACCAAAAATTTGTCAGGGAGATGAGGTTACCGCCATTTTTTTTTAATCTTTTATTTTTGCAGGAAGACCATATGATTTTACTTAGTTAAGATTCTGTGATTCATTGTTTTGCTTCTTTTAATTAAAAAAAACAACAATGTGAGTCTGATCCTGATGCAATTGAAATATTTTTTATCTAACAAAATGTAAGGTTAAAGTGATGTTTTAGTGCTATTTAAGTTTTTATTCAAAAGTTTTTATATCTTTAATATAATGGGATATCGTGAATCACAGTTACGTTGGACAGGATATTAATGACATTACATTTCCATATCATGCGATGCCTAATTGGCACTTTATCTCTTTATTCCTGCTGCACTGTCTTTTGCAAAGTCACAGTCCTTAATGGATGCCTGAGGATCGGATATGAAAGGCAAAAAACTTGATTGGAACTCTGCTGATGGCGGGGCAGCAGTGTAAAACATCTGTTTTACATTCTTAACTTCACAGAACTGACTAGTATAGATTAGCTTTATGGAGTGTCCTCTTGTGTTCTCTATGCTTTTTTCGAGCCAGCGCCAGCCCTTATTTTGAGTGCAGTGACGTGTAACTTTTCAGTGTGTCCTCCATCTTGGAACATTGTATCCATTTCTAAACATCAAATTATAAATGTCTCGAGATCAGCATGAGACATGAGTCATTAATAACCTGGATGTACTGTAATCTACTGAATTTCTATTCTTTTAAAACTTACTGATGGAGCATGTTGTTATTTGGCAGCCATTAATGAAGCCCTCACACAGTGTTTGCACCTTACCTTAAACTAAGGACCCACTGAGGTTTCTTTGTGCATTGATTGCTTCTGCTCCTGAGTGCTTTGGCGCTGACTCAGCATTTCCCAACTCCTCAAACTAAAGTTAGTTTGACAGAATAGAGGGGGACTGTCAAGTGAAGTAGTCATAATACGAGGTATTGAGCTCAATCAAACCGTGAAGGCCCCGGGCAGCAGTCGAACCTTGACAATCTCAGCAGGAAAGTCAGCGCTATACAGCCATTAATTTAATGGTAAGGTTAAATGACCAAATGAACAAACATTCATAGGAGACCTATTATGCTTTTTTCAGTTTTTTATATACCGTATGTTCTTGTAAAAGTTCTTGAAAGTTAAAAAGGTAAAAACAGTTTCTCCTCTCTCGTACACTGCTCCTGAAACATCTCGTCAGTAGTCCTGCATTTGATTCCATGACTTTGTGACATCAAACTACTTCACGGAGTCACACATCTGCATAATTCATGCCTAGTGGCTAGTTTGGCATGTAAGAATTGATTCAGCACAGCTGCTCTGTTGTTGTTATTGGTGCTGGGTCAGGCATGTGTGAGCTGACCAATCAGAGCAGACTGGGTATTCAGAAGGAGGGGCCTTAAAGAGACAGGCGCTAAATCAGAGTGTTTCAGACAGAAGGGGAACCTTACAGCATGTAAACCTACTTAAGTAGTGAAACAAAAATTTAATTATGAACCCTGAAATTGAGCATAATATGTTTCCTTTAACTTTTGTTTTATGTTTTCATTAAATGATGTTGCTTGGGGAACATTTGTTATACTTGTATATTTTGCCACTAGTAGCTTATTAGCTTATTTTAGGTAAAAACGTCGAGTTAAATCTGTTAAGAAATATGTTTGAGCTTATTTTTTTGTAAATGGATTTCTTTATTGAGTTCCTCATAGTTGGTGTTGTTAAGACTCCAAAAGCCCTTCAAGGCAAATTTAAATAATTTGAGGTTTTGTGATTTGGCAGACGTAAGTAAAAAAACAAAATTGACTCAACTTGGATGAAGAGGGGAGACAGTTGTCTAAAAATGAAGAAGCAGATATGAATAGGATCACTGACTCATTTTCTCTCTATGCCGACACCAGAAGTGGTAAAACGTATGCGCTCTCCGGATAAGGTGGGTGTACTAACGGCTTGTTAGTACTGTGCTGTTGATACTTAAAAAAAACTTATGACAGTGAGTGGCCTGTTCCTGAATTGTTAATCCCAATACAAATACAAACTCGTGCCAACCGTTTTTGTTTTGCACAATGATGCAGAAATGATGTTCTTGTAAAGAGCTTTTTAAAAAAAAAAAAAAAAAAAAAAGCTTGTCACTGCTGCAACTCGCAAACGATAAAAGACAGAGACAACAAGTGAACTTGAGCAGACCCCACTATGCTCCGTGGTTGGCATTATTTTTTAATTGCTGCTCCCCATGGTTTACTACTTTGTAATAAATATAAAAGGCAGCTGGCTCGCCAAATTTTAGTTTTGTAGTGTAGTTGGGTTGTTCTGCTTGACAAGCAATGCTATTCTATATATTAACTTTACGTTGTCAAATCTCATGAAAAGCTGTTCATCTAAAGACTGATATATCTTACTGTTTTTGTATTCTTGGTGCCATAGACTTTTACTTTAGAATAAGCTCTTTCATGAACATGGACGCTGAAAATGGTCTCAAACAAATATTTACTCCTGTTTGAGAAACCCTAGCATGAAAAAAACACAGTGCCCTGCTTTATAAGGAAATGTTCTTTAAAACTATAAAAATGAAACTATATATCCTACATATTGTAAACAAAAGGGGGATCTACTTGCTGATTAAATCTGAAGTATAAGTTAGTATAAGTATAAGTAAGTATAGTATAAGTGTAGTACTTTTAACCAAGTTTAACATGTAATTTCTTTTATCATTATTATTCCTTCGGCGAACTTCACTCACATTTGATCATATGTCGACATGTGGGCCTAACAGTGTCTCAGCAAGTCCATCAATTCCCTCTAATGGAAGACATTTTCAGTGGTTAAGTGTGACAGAGCAGTGTGATCTGAGGTGAAATGAAAACAGAAGACACCTTGAGATGTTCTTCCCCCTCACCCCTTCTACTCAAAGTGCAGATAATCACATTCAGCAGCACTCTAATGTGATTGGCTGAGGGAATCAGGTCTTCATTGCTTGATTGGTCGCACACGCACGCACCCACGCGCACACACACGCACACAGAAACACACACGTAACCACTTCCCCCTTTCTTGTGCATTACTCCAGCAAATCAAATTCAATTCATCAATTTGACCTTGAGCTCCTCCTAGAGTACAGAGTGTGTGTGTGTATCTGTGTGTACGTGTGTGTGTGTGTGTGTGCATGTGTGTGTGTGTGTGTGTGTCCAGATTCTATAAATAATGCATTCAAACATCTACAGTAATTCACGAATGAGAGATACTGAAAGAGAGGAAAGACGAGTTGGATTAGAACCCTGGTGTCTATGAGCTCTTTATATGGAGCATTTCTGTCAGTATACTACTAGTATACTAGTGTATTACTATATAAATCCATGTCAAATACACTAAACCTCATTTATCCACAACATTTGACTTCTGATGAAGAAATACTTCCAGAAAATGAGAGAACACACTTCAGAGAGCAGGTTTACCAATGATTTCTCTTTCAAAATGATGGACAGGGCTTATAATGTTGTGGCCAAATGTGGCAGGTTCGACCAAATGTCACTGAGGAGGAGAACAGGAGCCTTTCCTACATGAAATCGAGAGATAAACATGTTGTAGATAAAGAAATCAGTGGTTAATCTGCTCTCTGAAGTGTGTCTGGAGGCATTTCTTTATCAGAAGTCCTATGACGTATATATATGGGTTTGTCCCTGCATCGCCCATAGACTTCAATAAACTGTCACCGCAAGCCTGCAGCCTTCGTCTTTCCCGCCTTTGTTGGTGCATTGATATGTTTCTGTGCATGTTACTGCCACTAGTCGAATAGTGTGAGACTGACGTCAGGAATCTAACGTATATCACGTTGCCTCCATGCTTGCCTTTGTCCATGTGCAATAGAAAATGCCAGAAGAAAATGTGAACATGCTCATGGAAACAGTGGTCAAACTCTCCACAGGGTGCCTTTATGCCAGTAGCAGTGCAAAAACGACCAACATTGGCGATTAACAATTTTCTAGCATCAGACTGAGACAGATTCTCTACCCTGCTGGTCTACAGACAGTTGAGAAACACTATAACTTATTGCTGAGGGCTTAGCGAGTCACAGTGACTCAGACATTGAACACCACGTTAAAACACTACTACGATAAAAAAGGTAAAAGGCGCCGCTCTCCAGCCCTGACAGATACTGTGCGTCAGAATATTAAGACCCTCTTTGGGACCAAACGTCAGCGGCGCCAGCAGTGGTGAATCCCAAGCTCTGACAGCAGAAACTGTCGGCTGTTTTCACTTTATTTATCACGGAGGCAGAGAACGGCCACGCTCGTTAAAATATTCTTTTAATGCTGTTACATTGTGAAGTAAGTACTTTGTTATCAGGATATAATGAGATAATCAACTCGTTCTCACAAGAAAACACAAGCTATTTTACTCTTTATTACCTTAGGTTTGGGGTTCAACAGCAGTTTAGTAAGTCCAGTTTTGAATCCGCTCATTGAATTCAAGTCCCTTTATGTGTCTTTTAAATCTAACCCTCAATGCATAAAAATATAAACATAAAAGACCATAAACCTCTGTTTGACATTGGAAAAAAGTAACACATTTCCAAATATGAGGTAATTTTAGTATATATTGTAGAATACTATAATGTTGCTGCTGCAAAGGAAGTTAATAAAACAACCCATATGTTTTAAACTGTGGCTCAAGAGAATGAGCCAGCATTTGTGAATTCAGTCCCTCTGCAATATAGAGCTGTCCCACTGCACATCCAGAGTACATTGTGCAAAGCTGCTCCACCTGAGGGAAATGTAAGCGAACTCAAACAGCCACCAATTATACAGCGCAACAACAGTGAGCGCAGTTTCTCCTGCTTTTCTTCCAATTTCTCCCTCTGCTGTTAAAATAAGCCGTGTTGAGACAATGGTTTCTGTCCTGAAGGCCAAGCCTAGATCTTTACACTCATCCGCTTTCCCACCACACTTTGGATTTAGAGAGGGATTTGCCTGAGAACCTCGAGTAGGGAAAAGAGCAGATAAGTACTGTTTATCTGATTCTGTCAAAAGTTCAAGCACTGGGAGAGTTAGCCAAGGTTAGCCTTCTTTCCTTCCTTCCCTCAAGACTTTGGATTTAACAAAGATTTGAGAAAAGAACTTCCAGAAGGAAAGGATTAGAGAGATGACACCTTTTATCTAAGCAGAGAAGCAACGGCCACATATCGAGAAAAGAATCGCAGCATTACTGTATCTCTGCTGGCAAAGTTGGGAGGAGATTGTTGCCAAGGCAAAAAGTCTCTGGTTGGTGGACAAGGAACTCTTATCCCAGATGATCTGCATGTTTGACGGTTTGTTTATTCAGCATTATTCATGTGTGGGCAAAACCAGTGTTAAAGGCATCCGAGTCAGATCCTAAATAGCATATTAGGGCTGCAACTAATGATTATTATTATAATATAATAATATAATATGAATTCATTTGTCGAGTCATCCGTCAAGTATTTTCTCGATTAAACAATTAGCTGTTTAGTCATAAAATGTCAAAAAGTTGGGAAAGATGTCGATCGGTGTTTCCAGTGGTGGATTGAAAAAAATAAAAAGGTCACCGGCTGTATGCCGTGGGGAACCTAGAGGGCAATTCATCATGTTTTATTTACCACAGGGGCATTTTGGCAGCATTTCTTTTTTAAACATTGGGGGACCACCAGTTGGCGTTTCCCAGATCCAAAGATGACATCCTGAAATGTCTTGTTTTGTCCACAAATCAAAGACATTCAGTTAACTCTCATAAAGGATTAAAGAAACTGGAAAATATTCATATTTAGGAAGATGGAATGGAGAAATGTTTAACTTTTCTTCTAAAATGACTCAAACAGATTAAACGTTGTAGCTAATTTGCATTTATTTTATCAATAGGTCAAATTCCGTGCAAAAATCTGAGCGAACTGTCATTGGACTGACATGATGAAAGTGTCTTTTCCTATTTGTTGACGTTGTCTCATCTGTTTCAATGCAGATTATGCAAAACGACAAAAGCAGGGTTAAAGTCCAGCCTGTTTGCTTTCCATTACAGGCTTTTATCAGCCTATTATATGTTGAGTCTAACTCCGACACTACTACAACCTCATACTATATATATATATATATATATATGTGCAGGGATAAAGTGCAGTGACACTTTAATCAAAAAACATAGCTCGACACAGCTTATGTGATGCCGGAGAGCTTAATAGAATTATTCTGGTTTGAAAAGACATTGCTGTATCTCTAAAATGGCTCACAAAGCAGCAGCCAGGATCATACATTGCTCAATATAACTCTGGGCTTTGTCTCACAGGATCCTCTTTTTTTCTTCTTCTTCTTCTTCTTCGTCTTCCTCACATTTGAACAAAGACAATCTGAATGTGCTAATAAGATTTTGTGAAACCAGACCCAGTTTGTTTTTCGTTTGGCAGAATGTAGTTAAAAAGAGGAACTGGAGGGGCTTTTTCTGGGCCGTGCAGGGTAAGGGAATCTTTTGACAATGAGGCTTAGTTGCTCGTGAGTCATCGCCCCACTTACAGGACTCAATGGCGGTATTTACACGGACTCTGGTGAAGATGTTCAGGTATGCAGATCACAAGCTGATCCTGAATACTGGTTGCAGCGTGTCAGATAAGCTCCCACTCTGGCTCTGAGAAATCTAAATATACAGTATCTGGGATATTGTGATGCTGATGAGGATATTGATGCCTGTAAACATGAAAGGAAAAGTTCACCCAAAAATGAAAAATAATCTTGTTGATGGAAATCAGGTGTCTGAGACTCGGATTAGGCCTGTATGGAGCCATTTGATAAACTTTTCCTTTTTTTTTTTCTTTTTACATGGTAAAACAAGTCCCCAGCCATGTCAGTTGTTTAGTAAAATGCTACCACGCTCTTTCGTTGTGAATCTCTTGAAATGTTCTATGGACAATGAAACTTTGCTCGACTTTCCATCGGTGTGGGGGCGAGGAGTTAATGAGTGAATTTTCATTTTGGGTTAAACCCATCCTCATCAAGTTTTATTTGGATTTTCACTGTATGGTTAAGGTTAAAGGAAAATAGTGTAACAGCAGGTAGTATACCATGTCTCAGCTGCAAACACTGATTCTTAATTGGACCAATTTTTGTATTCGGCCTCAGGTGTTTGCAGCAGCTGACTTAAACTCGAATGCAAGCTGTTCCCTAAGGCAATTAAGATAAAACAGACCCTATTCAGTATGTATGGATGCGCGTGAGTGGGGATTAAAGTCGCCAAGAAACAGTCCACAGTAACACTTTAACTGGGATATGAGCCGCTATCTCAAATACCTCTTGCATGTAAATGTTATCATTAATGCAAAGTCACAGCAGATATCATGCATACATAATGTGCACGCACACACACACACACACACACACACACACACACACACACACACACACACACACACACACACACGGACATATGGATAAACATGTGGATTCACACGCACATGAAATGTTACCACATGAGAACTCATGCGCGAGAGCCTAAAATGGAACTCAGCAATTATTTATATCCACATGTGCATATGTGCACATATGGACGCTCACTGTACATGCTCTTTAGATCACTTCTCCCCCCTCGTCCTCTCTTTGTGCCTCTCTCACACATACACACCTCTGTCAGAGAGCAGGGATAGTGATCAGATATTGCTTTGTCAGCTTCCCTGTGCTGTTAATTAAATGCAGATCCATTGATACCTGAGTTTACTTTGGATTTCTCTCTTTCTGTCTGAATTTCTTTCTAATCTGTTTCTTTCACTGACATCTAAGTGGCTCAATAATGCGATTGATTGCTTGTTTTATTTTTTTTCTATTCAGTTTTCCATCTTTGGTGCTGAGCCCTCACTGCTGTGATGTGATCTGCACCTGTCCATTGAACAGTGGAGCCTGTACGCTGCTGTAAACTGCACTGACTGTAGATACATTTGAGTTCTCCACTGGTGGCCATCTTCTTTATCTCTTCAGCCATTTTGGCTCCAATGCCGTCCCATTTCTTTCAGCGTGTATTACAACGCATAGTATAATGGCTGAAGTGTCCAAAAAACGCTTTTGTGTTCAAAATATGCTTTGTTTTTCTTTCTCATTATTGAGGTAGCAGTTGTCTGATGTCACACAACAGAAGCGGCACCCATGTGGAGGGGTAGGATACAGTATTTGGATGTGGTTAGTGAATGGAATAGATAAGTTCGAAGTATAAAAAATAAAATGTGTAAAGACATCTGTCCCTTCGTTGTCGCAGTTTTGATTTCATTTACTGTATATATGCAAGACGGATGCACTGCTCAGGGTCTTCTTGGTGTGTGCACCATTTTGTTTCGGTCAACCAAGTATTTGTGAACTTTCTGTGCCCCGCACCTCCATCACTTGAAGGTTGATGGAGGACTTTGACTGGAACGCAGAGCAGACTATTTTAAGATTTTTCTCAGCTTTACCCCACTGGATTTTAATGCACAAGCTGAAACTACGTCAGTTTGAGGGCTAGAAAACTATTACATCATATAAATACACCAGTTAATGTCACGCTGGTCTGTTTAGATGCCGGCGTGGTCCTCAGTCTTCAATATTACTAACTACTACTACTGCTTCAATACTGTTTCAAACCATTTCCTATTGTGTAGTTAGTTGATTTTTGTTCTCAGCAATAAGCTAGTACATCACCGTGCAACGCACACCAGGATGCTGTCATGACTGTAAATCTGTCTGTTGTGTTCTTGTCTGGTTTTGTCTTGTTGCTTCTTGTATTTGATTTCCATGTCTTTGTATCGTGTCTTGTGTCTTGTTTTTCCTTGCCCTCATGTGTCCTTTAAGTTCTCCTGTGTCTTTTCCTATGTTCCCTCTGGCTCCCTCTGTCTATTGTTTTGTTCCCCTCATGTCCTCATGTGCTCCTCCCCTTCGTTACCTCACCTGTTGGTCCACCTCACCTGTTCCTCGTCTCGTCATCAGTGTTTGTGTATTTAGTCTCTGTGTTCCCTTCACTCCTTGTCTGGTCATTGTTCTTGTCAGCGTCTGTCTCGTCCATGCTCCCGTCCATGTTCCTGCCTGTCCCTTGTTCCCCCGTCTCTGGTATGTGTTTTCGGATTTTGGATTTTGCCATTTGCATTCTTGATTTGAACTTTGATTTTTTCTTTGTACTTTGTCCTGCCTTTTAGTTGCTACTTTGTATTACTGTTTTTAGTTGCTACTTTGCCTCTTGCCCCCGTTTTGTCTGTTTGGTATTCAGCTTTTGTTATATAAAGCTCGCCTTTTGTTTCCCCACGCCTTGCCTCTCGTGTGTTACTGCATTTGGGTCCACCTTCCCCTTTCCATAGTCTTCCCTAAAACCCCGACCTGACAGAATGACCAGACCAAAAATAGACCCAGCAGTTGATGGCTTAGCCATAATTCGATGGTACCAAGACTTTATGACTAATCCAGCTAGCAGGGCTCGTCAGATTGCTGCTAGCAACCTTTTTTTTCACACCACAGCCAAGCTACCAGCCTCAGTCCATGCCTCAGCCCATGTCTCAACTCCAGCATCAGCTGAAGTGTCTCCGTTCTGGGGAACCCGCCTGGCCTACAAGGCTCCCCGACCTAAAAGGCGACGTTCTCGGCAGCGGCCTGGCTCCCTGAAGTCAGGTTCTGGGGCTCCGGCCACAGACCATGCCTCAGCTCCGGCCACAGACCACGCCTCAGCCACAGCACAGCTACCAGCCCATGCCTCGGCTCGATTCCCAGCTCCTATGTTGGCTGCCCAGCCGATGCCAGCTGGCCTTCAGTCGGCGGCCCGGTCGACACCTGCAGTGGCCTTCAGTCGGCGGCCCCGGTCGACACCTGCCAGTGGCCTTCAGTCGGCGGCCCGGTCGACACCTGCCAGTGGCCTTCAGTCGGCGGCCCGGTCGACACCTGCCAGTGGCCTTCAGTCGGCGGCCCGGTCGACACCTGCCAGTGGCCTTCAGTCGGCGGCCCGGTCGACACCTGCCAGTGGCCTTCAGTCGGCGGACCTGATGGCGCCTGTCCCTGCTCCTCGGTCGGAGGCCCGGCCGAGGCCCGTCCCTGCACCTCGGTCGGAGGCCCGGCCGAGGCCCGTCCCTGCTCCTCGGTCGGAGGACCGGCCGAGGCCCATGTCAAGTCCTGTCCCTGCTCCTCGGTCGGTGGACCGGCCGAGGCCCATGTCAAGCCCCTGTCCCTGCTCCTCGGTCGGAGGACCGGCCGAGGCCCATGCCAAGGCCCGTTCCTGCACCTCGGTCGGAGGTCCGGCCGAGGCCCGTTCCTGCACCTCGGTCGGAGGTCCGGCCGAGGCCCGTTCCTGCACCTCGGTCGGAGGTCCGGCCGAGGCCCGTTCCTGCACCTCGGTCGGAGGTCCGGCCGAGGCCCGTGCCAAGTTCAGACCCTGCTCCTCAGTCGGAGGACCGGCCGAGGCCCATGCCAAGTCCTGCCCCAGCACCTCGGTCGGAGGACCAGCCGAGGCCCGTCCCTGCTCCTCGGTCGGAGGACCGGCCGAGGCCCATGCCAAGTCCCGCCTCGGTCGGAGGCCCGGCCGAGGCCCGTTCCTGCACCTCGGTCGGAGGCCCGGCCGAGTCCCACGTCAAGTCCAGCGCCTGCTCCTCGGTCGGAGGCCCGGCCGAGTCCCACGCCAAGTCCAGCGCCTGCTCCTCGGTCGGAGGCCCGGCCGAGTCCCACGCCAAGTCCAGCGCCTGCTCCTCGGTCGGAGGCCCGGCCGAGTCCCACGCCAAGTCCAGCGCCTGCTCCTCGGTCGGAGGCCCGGCCGAGTCCCACGCCAAGTCCAGCGCCTGCTCCTCGGTCGGAGGCCCGGCCGAGTCCCACGCCAAGTCCTGCGTCTGCTCCTCGGTCGGAGGACCGGCCGGTGCCAAGTCCCGTGCCAGCTTCTTGGTCTGAGGCCAGGCCAAGGTCGTCTGCCGCCAGCGACCCTTTATTGGCTCACAGGCCACCAGCTCCCTGCGAACCTCTGTTGGTGGTTCGGCCAAGGCCCAGGAGGGTTTCCCAGTCAGCGATCCGGCCTCAAGAGGGCTTCAGCCTTCGCCTCCGCCGCCGGCCTCCAGTGGGTCCCAGCCCACGTCTTCGCCGCCGGCCTCCAGTGGGTCCCAGCCCACGTCTTCGCCGCCGGCCTCCAGTGGGTCCCAGCCCACGTCTTCGCCGCCGGCCTCCAGTGGGTCCCAGCCCACGTCTTCGCCGCCGGCCTCCAGTGGGTCCCAGCCCACGCCTTCGCCGCCGGCCTCCAGTGGGTCCCAGCCCACGCCTTCGCCGCCGGCCTCCAGTGGGTCCCAGCCCACGCCTTCGCCGCCGGCCTCCAGTGGGTCCCAGCCCACGCCTTCGCCGCCGGCCTCCAGTGGGTCCCAGCCCACGCCTTCGCCGCCGGCCTCCAGTGGGTCCCAGCCCACGCCTTCGCCGCCGGCCTCCAGTGGGTCCCAGCCCACGCCTTCGCCGCCGGCCTCCAGTGGGTCCCAGCCCACGCCTTCGCCGCCGGCCTCCAGTGGGTCCCAGCCCACGCCTTCGCCGCCGGCCTCCAGTGGGTCCCAGCCCACGCCTTCGCCGCCGGCCTCCAGTGGGTCCCAGCCCACGCCTTCGCCGCCGGCCTCCAGTGGGTCCCAGCCCACGCCTTCGCCTTCGTCGCCGGCCTCCAGAGCGCCCACGCCTTCGCCTTCGTCGCCGGCCTCCAGAGCGCCCACGCCTTCGCCTTCGTCGCCGGCCTCCAGAGCGCCCACGCCTTCGCCTTCGTCGCCGGCCTCCAGAGCGCCCACGCCTTCGCCTTCGTCGCCGGCCTCCAGAGCGCCCACGCCTTCGCCTTCGTCGCCGGCCTCCAGAGCGCCCACGCCTTCGCCTTCGTCGCCGGCCTCCAGAACGCCTACGTCTTCGTCTTCGTCCCCGGCCTCCAGAACGCCTACGTCTTCGTCTTCGTCCCCGGCCTCTAGTGGGTCCCAGTCCACGTCCCCGACCTCTAGGGGGCCCCAGCCCACGCCCCCGGCCTCCAGTGGGCTCCAGTCCTCGCCTCCACTCTCCTGTTTGTTTGGACCTTGGCCCTCCTCCAGACCCCCTCCACCCTCCCAGGCTCACTTGGACTTATGTTTTGAGGGACATCTTGAAGCTGTCCCTTGAGGGGGGGGTACTGTCATGACTGTAAATCTGTCTGTTGTGTTCTTGTCTGGTTTTGTCTTGTTGCTTCTTGTATTTGATTTCCATGTCTTTGTATCGTGTCTTGTGTCTTGTTTTTCCTTGCCCTCATGTGTCCTTTAAGTTCTCCTGTGTCTTTTCCTATGTTCCCTCTGGCTCCCTCTGTCTATTGTTTTGTTCCCCTCATGTCCTCATGTGCTCCTCCCCTTCGTTACCTCACCTGTTGGTCCACCTCACCTGTTCCTCGTCTCGTCATCAGTGTTTGTGTATTTAGTCTCTGTGTTCCCTTCACTCCTTGTCTGGTCATTGTTCTTGTCAGCGTCTGTCTCGTCCATGCTCCCGTCCATGTTCCTGCCTGTCCCTTGTTCCCCCGTCTCTGGTATGTGTTTTCGGATTTTGGATTTTGCCATTTGCATTCTTGATTTGAACTTTGATTTTTTCTTTGTACTTTGTCCTGCCTTTTAGTTGCTACTTTGTATTACTGTTTTTAGTTGCTACTTTGCCTCTTGCCCCCGTTTTGTCTGTTTGGTATTCAGCTTTTGTTATATAAAGCTCGCCTTTTGTTTCCCCACGCCTTGCCTCTCGTGTGTTACTGCATTTGGGTCCACCTTCCCCTTTCCATAGTCTTCCCTAAAACCCCGACCTGACAGATGCAATGTTACCGTGACACTATGACGCTGTTTCTGATGGTCAGTATTCAGTATTCATTTTAATCTTTTGCTTGTTTGATCTGTTTGGATCAGTTAAATAGAAAACCAAGCACTGTTCATGGGGAAAGTTATTTTAACACATACAGAACTTTCAGTAGCTTCACTGAATACATTTCAGTTTGCATTAAACGTTTGTTATCTGCTGAAATCAAAGTAAAACTAAAATATATATAATATTAGTGAACAATGCAGCTTTCTGCTCATCTAACTAGACAGTTTTTTAATTTGATTTGAAATGAATGTCTCATATCGTGCTGCATAGTCACCAGTATGGAAACAAAAGGCTCCAGAATTTGTGAATCTCATTCTCTTTTTATAGTCTGCAGTTTCCCTAATGTTTTAATTTCCCCTTCTCCCCGTTCATTCTCTCCTTCACTGCATTTGCACTCATCACTTTTCACCTCATCCGTTCCTCTCCTGTCTTTTATCTCTCTGCATTTTGCTGCAGTTTTTTTGTTTTTTTATGCTGATGAATCAAAATACTAACGATACCGGAGGGCAGTTGCACAATGAAGCAGAGCTCTGTCTTTCTTTCTTTCTGCTTGCTTTCTCCCCTCAGATGCCCCTTGTCTGCCTCTTAACCACCTCCTCCTCCTCCTCCTCCTCCTGTCCTCACTCTCTTTCATCCATTCCGTTACACCTGTCCTCCTCTCCTTTTCTCCTCCTTTCATTTTGTCACTTTCCTCTCGACACCCCCTCCATTTCTCCCTCCCTCCACCTCTTCAGCCGTCTCTCCCTTCTCTCTCTCCGCTCGCACAGAAACTGCTGGGTAATCCCACTAACTGGAACAGCTCAGTTAATTGGACTCAATAGTTTCTGACAGATTCTCTCCCTCTCCTCATGCTCCCCTTGTTTTTCTAAATATGGTTTTGTCATAATATTCAGCAGCAGTATACTGACTCCTTATCTCCCTTGTCCTTCTTCCCTCTTTTCTTTTTCTCCCTCCTCCTCACTACTTAGCTGCTCCCCCTGCCTTTGCCCAAATCCCTCAGACCACTGGCTTTCCTCTTCATCTGTTTCTCTTCTGTTGATGCTTGGTGACAGGTTCTCTCGTTTCTCTTATGCTTTCCTTTGCAGCAGTCAGCATTTTTCAGCCTTGGCTTCACGAGGCATTATTTCAGGGGATGTTTAACTCCTACTGGGGGTGCCTCGTTGTGTAATAGTCAAAAGCCATGTTCATTATGTAGTCTCTCTTGTCGCATATTGCGCAGCAAAAGCCATGTTCATTATGTAGTCTCTCTTGTCGCATATTGCGCAGCAAGCGTGCACATGTTAATGTGATTTTCTGTGTGTTTCTCAGTGTTTGAGAAGTATGGTAAACAATGCATACTGCTTAATCTGATCAGACTCCACCCAATTGTGAGATTTCGAGCTACTTTGCCTCCACGTGTCTTCTTTCAGATTAGGAGGGGGGGGGGGAATCCAAAACACACGTTCAGGTTTTTAATTTAGTTTTGATTTGTGCTCTGAAAATAACCTAATTTCCGTATTTAAAACAAACATGACATAACCATGAAGCTTGCAATGCAAACTATAATTGTCTGCAACAAATCAACTCCGCGCCAGAGATTGCCGTGGCGAGAGGCATTATGTTTTCGAGCAGTCCGTCTATTCTTGTGAATGTGATATCTCGAGTAGGCCTTGAGGGAATTTCTTCAAACTTGTCCTAAACATCCACTGTCACAGTTACACAGAAAGTACCCAAATGTAAGACGCACAGGCAGGCAGGCAGGCAGGTAGTATAACAAATAGTAAGCTTTAATCAGCTTAATGCCCAAAATCCAAAAGTGCGAATGATAAAAAAAAGCAGGCGATGAAAACTGGCAACAAGAGGCAGGTGAGGGAAAATACTAAAGTTAGGCAGAAAAAAAAGCAGAGAACTACGAGGAACAGACCAGGCGCACATAAGGACAGGGGAGCAGGCGAGGGAACCCAACAAAGAGTGAGGGAACAACAGAGGCTTAAATTCAGACTAAACTAACGAGGGGATGAGGTGCAGGTGGAGAGACGCTGTGAGCAGAGAAGTGCTGACAAGGATGATGTGAGACAGGTGTGGAGGGAACATCAGGCTCGGGGGGAACACAGGAGGGAAACACAACACTGGGGAACACTGTTGTGGTGAGCAGGAACAAGAAAGTGACAACAAGACATAAGAGGATATAAACTACTAAATAAATCAGGAAATAACTAACCAAAAACAAAACGATGACATCTGCCTGTACTCGAGGTTGAACTGATTTGACTGTTTTTGTCAGTCAAAGGTCAAAGGTTACTATGACCTCACAATTATTTTTATTTTTTTTGCAACAACTCATGAGACAATTTCACAAAGATACCTAACAGGATGAAATGATGGAGTGAGGACATTTTATATCCAAAAGGTCAAAGGTCAACTACACTATGACACCATTATGTTCTGCAAAAAACGCTCTGTCTTTTATTCGGCAGCAAAGTTGAGGAATAGCAAACTTGACTGGTGCGGGGAGGCACGAGACCTCTTTTCCACTGGTCACAAATCCCACTTAAAACCACTAAGATCAGGCTTCTGTGTGCAGCGGGAGAGTGTACATTCTGTATTTACCCTCAGGTCAATTGACTCTGCACTTCTCTGCTCTTCTGACGCATTTCCCGCTGCGTGAAGTGATGACGCATTGGCGGTGGCGCGTAAATAAGAAAGGAATTTGGGTAAAATGTGCAAGCCAGTGGTCAACGTAGCATCGTCGCTGGCCTCCATGCTGCCTAGTGCTTGCTTGTGTTTACTGTACCGTAGTGAAATCAAGACAAAATGGCCAAAAATACCTGTAAAATCCTTTGGTCGCAACAAATGTGTAACAATTTTGAACCTGGATTTCATCCAATGTTAAGTTTTCTGTTTTGGGAAATGAATGTAATCTAGATAATGAATAACTTGCATATTTAAACATAAAATTAAAGAAAATGTAGTAGTTAAATAAACATTTGTCTTAATGCATTGATCAACCGGTGAGCTTGGCCCAGTTTGATGCACAAAAAGACCTGATCCATACTCCCTTCCTCTGATATCATGGCAAAGGGAAAATACATTTCTACAGCTGAAGAAATGCACCTCAGACGTCCCCCACCTCCAGTTAGGAAACCATCAGAGCGGTAGCAGCTGTTGAGGACACTGAGGTCATGTCTTCATCATTCTTTGTGGATGTTTTAATGACCTTAGACTAACTAATCTGAAATAAAGGAATATTTTATCAGGTGTTTGAAACAACAATTAGACCTCCATGTGTAAAGATACAATTCACATAAGTTATATTTGAAGTTAAAGGTAAACCTCAGGTGTGAAATAGATATTAGGTAAATTATAAATTGTTTTGTTTTTGGAGGGTGTGGCTGCACTGCATGGGGGAGTGACAGTCTTGGCTACGGCTGTGGAAACCATTTGTTTTGCACACATGAGTGGAAAGAGCCGCAATAGGCCACTTCTTTTCCAAACCATGGTGGTGCCATGCAGGTAGCAGAGTGGACGCTGGGCATGTTCCCAGTATGGAGTGTCTGTCCCCAGTGGGCCTGTCTACAGGGTGGAGTCATCGGCACATGTTGAGTCAGACATTTAGAAACAGAATCATTTAATTTGTCACAGACTAGACTGGACAAGTGGAACGTGCAATGAAGATAGTAAAGAGATGAGATAGTAAAATATGATATTGTGTAAATATATGAAAATGAGGATTTTTTTGTGAATAGTCACTAAAAGTGCATTAAAGTACAGATTAAGTTAACTATGATAGAGCAACATGGGTTTGTGTGGATAAATTGATGATGCATATGTGCTACGTATAAGACAATAGAGATGTCCCAGATGCCCATTTACCTGCTAGTCTTGTTCCTCTTTATGTGTCTTACAGACCAACCTGATAGTTTTGATTGAGGGCTGTCACTGTGTCTCGTGTAATTTCTCGTTTTTTTCACTTCCTCTCTTTCTCAGGAGGACCTCCCGATGTGGGCAAAATGCTTGGTGGGGAGGAGAAGGAGGAGGACCCCGACGCAGCGAAGAAAGAGGAGGAGCGACAGGAGGCGCTGAGGCAGCAGGAGGAGGAGAGGAAGGCCAAATATGCCAAGATGGAGGCTGAGAGGGAAAGCATGAGGCAAGGCATCAGGGATAAGGTATGACAATATGCTGTCTAATTACCAACTGACTCAATTGAATATAAAGAAATATAAAAACAGTACAATACACAATATGCAAACATTATACACTATATACAATAAGATGCTTAGCAGTTCCAAGAATAATATTAAATAATATTAAATACTGAGCAAAATGGAATTAATTATTAAGAAACTTTACTATATTATTATTAAGAAATGTAAAGATGCAATCATAAAGAAATTAAGAGCTGCAACATATTCCTTGTTTGCAGAAAAGTACATTGCCAATTTTGTTTTGGGGTTGACCATCGTTAACCCAACACACGGAAACAAGTCAGTCAGTTTGCATCAGGAATCCAGCCACCAAAACAAAGAAAAAACAAAAAGGGAATACACATAACGTTCATTTTCCAACAATGGACGCTCACAGAAATGTGAAATCGAAGATGGAGCGAAAGAAAACAGAGAAGCGAGAGTAAAAATAAAAAAAAAACTGTGCCACATTCATGTGAGAAGCTTTGATGGTTTTGGATGCCGGAGCTTCTAAAGGCTTCACATCTCGGTTGCCTGACAGCAAAACTCTTTTTTTTACAACAGACCTGTGTTTGAATAATCACGCTATTTTTGTTTGCTTTTATGTTATTTTTAACTCGGATCAGTGGAGCGTCAGGAAGGAGCTGGAAGCGAAGGAGAAAGTCGTAGATAAACCAAATGGGGAGCCGTGATTAATTAGGATACATTTAAATGTTCAGACGGAGATGGCTGAGTCAGAGAGAGTGGTGCTGTTAAAACACTAACTGCTATCCAAGACAACCTTTATGCACCAAATTCTTGTTCAGTGAACACGACTAACAACAGGATGTTAATTGTACAATGTGATATTTATGCATTGTGGCGCTGTTTATTGTCTGCTGTCAGTGCAAGTTCGTACTCGGGCAGTGTTTGCTTTAGGTTCTGCTCTGATGGTAAATGCCTGCAGCGTGCCCACCTCACTGCAGAGAGAGTGTGACAGACAGGCAGTCTGTGGGTGGGGCAGGTCTGAGGGGAATACTGTGAGACAGTGGGATGAAAAGCGGCTCTCCTCCCCTGGCTCCTCACCTCCTCTATTCTCCTCAAGTTCTCCCCGAGGAGAACAAAGAGCGAGGAACAACTCCCAGAGTGCTCGTTACTAAAAGGTTTGCTGTCAGCTTTCTCCACCGCTTTATCCCGTCGTGCCAGATACTGCGAGAAATGTCCATATTATAGCTGAGTTCCGTGTTCATACGTTCTGCGTGACGGATGACAGAGCGAATAGTGTCATATGTAAAGCTGTTTTGCGGGAATTTAAAGTCACTGACATTGTTACCAGAACTGCCACCTGACAAATGAGATCAGTAACATCTTAGTATTTCACTGCTCTCTCTAACGCAAGCCGTCAGTAATGATAAATTATTTCTCTAAAAAGCACACAGTTTTACATTTTCTCTCAAATTCTGGCTGCCGACTCCATAATACCGTCTTTTGTCGATGCATCTTTGGCAGCAACAGTTTTCAAAGCTGGTTTTTGTCGTGCGCCTTTGTCAACCAAATAAATGCAGCAAAAATGTTGACGTGCACTGTCAGAAGCAGTCAATACATGTGCCCTGCTTTTGACATATTCCAAGCTGACAGACCCAGATGACGAGGGTTGGCACCTACTCAAAAACAAAAACAGGAGACGGCGCCATGGGATGGATGGCTAGCAGTACATGTGCATCATGTTGCGTTGGAGTTTTCGTAATTACATATTAATCGTAATAACAGTTATAAACACAACTGGAAAACTGTGTCTTTCCTGAAAATGCTGACATATCTGACTTGGTGTCAAATGACAATCAAGTCAAATAAAATACGTTCAGGGTTATATTGTCATGCATTAAGTGCAGACGCTGCAGTCAGCGCCGCAGGTCATGTGAAACACTTGGACTCAGGGAGCATCCATTACATAAGAAACTGTGAAATAAAAGAGATTTAGAAATGACTTTTTGTCTATTCCCAGTTTTAGCCATTAGGGTGGAACAGAAAATTGAAAGGCATGAACATCTATATGTTCATCCCATTCATGCGTGCAGGCAGTCAGCTGGCTTGTTAAATATACCGTTAGCTTACGGAAGCTTTTTACCTCTGTTCCGACTGCATTTACGCTTCAAAAATCACTAAAGTGATGTTAATTTTCTTGCTAACAAAAGTAACTTGGAAGTAAACTTGTGTTTGCCTTGAGCCCAGAGCTTATTTTCTGAAATAATCCGAAATCCAATTGAAAAGTCCAGCTTGCTTTTTGTTGAGGGAACAGCGGTGATGTTTACTTCCGGCATTTCCTTTGCATCCTTCACTCTTCTAACTTCCAAATATATCATTTTTGTGTCCGACCACCAGTACGGCTTAAAAAAGCGCGAGGAGGCTGAAGCCGAGGCAGCAGCTGCCGCGGAGGAGCCCGCAGCCGGCAGCTTGACTCGACCCAAGAAGGCCGTGCCGGCTGGCTGTGGTGACGAGGAGGAAGAGGAAAGCATCATGGACCAAGTGATGAAATACCTGCCAGGCCCACTGCAAGACATGCTGAAGAAGTAGGCTAGCCTGCTAGCTAATGCTAACGTTATCTAGCTTTGTTCATAGGCTACATTCACAAGGTTGGTTTAAATCAAGGAACTTTTTCTCTGTTCACATGAAAGGTACAGACTTTGCTCTTGAAGTACATCAAGTAAAGTTTAATCTTGTGTGACATTTTGGTGTTTGGACAAACGACGGGAAAATAAATCAAGACGTGAACCAGCAGTGTGAATTGTAGCCAATGGATTTAGCTAGGTTGACCAGCCAGGTGAACGTTAGCTTGACTGAGGTTAATGTTAGCGATGTTACACTGCTGAAGCTAATAGCAAGCAGAGGGGCTAAAAAACACCATGTTAGATGGTTTATCCTTCTAGTCTGAGACGTTTTAAACTCTTTTTCTCTCCTCTGTGACAGCTGCAGAGCTCTCTGGCAGCGCGGAAAAATAATATCCCCGTTCACTCAATTTGTACATAGATAAATGAATACAGTACGTTACAGGCCACAAGGTGGGCGAACAATCATTAAAATATTATATGAAATTATTATACTAACTGTGTGTCTGTCTCTAGAATATATATATAAAAAAATGTGATAACTTGATAAGCCATATTTTAAAAAGGAAATTTAAAGACTACTGTTGTGTGCTCCTAAAGCTACTGTTTTGTGTTCGACCACGTTCGAATTTTATGTCAAACTTTTTGCACACAGTGTGACACATCCTCTGTCGGACCTGTTGTCTATCCCCCCCACACAAACTCCTCTAACGCCCAACATCGAAGTGTAACGACATCCATGTAGTGTAGTGTTTAAAAAAGAAATGTTTCTACTCCCCCTGTTCAGTGCGTCTCCTTCTTATGTCCTGCATGCCATTTGTCTGGTTTGTTGTGTGAAGTATGTACCTACTCACCCCCCCGCTCCCTCTTCTTTATCATGCAAAAAATATTATGGCAATAACTCCTTAGTTTGAGTGTGATTTCACTACCATGTCGATATAACCGTCAATAATATGAGTAATTAAAAGAAAACGATATGTATGCATTCAGGAGATTTCATTTACAGGTTCTTTCTTTTTCTGTTGTCTCGTTGTTTTGATGAAGAATGACCGTGTAGCCGTACATACAACAGCCAAAACCTTAAGCTTTCAGCCATAAAACCAGAACTTACAGTATATATACTATTACTATCAGGATCTACTACTAGGGAGAGAGTACTGAATGAATCTGTGTGAATAAATACGATATATGTATTTGTGATTTTTAAGCTCTAATAAGCAGTATTAAGTTGAACAGTGGACGCCAAGTCTGGATTTTGCATCACATGAGGAATTGTGAGGAGAGACATCACTCACACAAGCACACACACACACACACACACACACACAAGCATAACACAGACACACACACGCAAAAAGATGCCATGAAGTGATGCTTTATTCAGTTCTACTTATCGTTGGTTTAGGTGTGAGAATGAGGGTGATGTGGAATGCCACGAGCAATAAAGGATTATCATGTATGTTTCTGCCTGAGATTCAATAAAAACTTAAAACCTTGTTCACAGACATTAAAGACGTGTCATCTTCTGTTCTCTGTGATGCGACGCTGGTAAATGTTGCACTTTTTACTCCACGACGTTCGTCTGATAACTTAAGTTACTTTGCTGATTGCTTCCTGTGCCATGGCCAAATAAGCACATTTTTTAAATTACTCTAATTTTTTTAAAATCTGCAATAAGATGAAAAAGAAATCATAATCAGAAAAACATTGAATATAGGGTCAGAATGATAGACAATCGTCCCCCAGTGTTCAGTATAGCATTGATATTTGTTTATATTACTTTTACTTGGACTTTTGATGCTTAAAGGGGCACTATGTAGTTTTGGAGAAGAAACTCTAACTCTAACTCTTTATATCTCTTTCCCATAAGTGAATAAACAAGCTGTTCTCAGAGGAAAATAACGTCCCAGAACGCTGTTTGTAGCTAGAAAGGTGCACTATACCTTTTTTTGTTTTAAAAGGTCATTTAAAGGAAAATACATTCAGAAGTTAGCAGAGCTGAGCACTGTTGTTGCCCTGAAACGAACACACAGGGAGCGATGAACTGACTTGGTGTATTTCATCCATTCTGCCACAGAGAGTCACTGTTGTCTTCACATGTAAGATCACTGCACCGGTTTAATATCCAACCAATCCAACTGCAATCAGTTCAAGAACAAAGACGCGATGGAAATGTTATTTTCAAGCTTTATTTATTTCATAAACAAAAATTCAACCACAAAAGGTGATCTACCTAAAGAAACACAGTCAAGCACTAAAATATCAGAAAACACGAGACAGAAGAGAAGAACAGGACACACACACAGACTGTGAGCGGCAGGAGTCCTCGTCCTCTTTGACCTTTCGCACTCGGCGACTTTTTTGTTTTTTTTACAAATGTTTACATCCATAACTCCCACAGCGCTGACGAGAAAGTAACAAAGCAGTGATATTAAATAACATTAAACGGGTTAACTAACCCTTAAACATGCTGTCGATTGTATCACTGAGTGTCAGTATCGGGAAACACAGATGGTTCGAGTCTGCAACTGCTAGTTTAAAGACTTTCTCGTAGGAAATACCAATTTTATTTTCAGTCGTCACAAAGAGTGCAGACCATTTCCTGCTGTTTTAACCGGAGCCGTTTTATTTTCAGACAGCAACATATTAGCTCTAGTTCCTCGTTAGATAGCAGCTAACCCCTCTTTTTCTCATTGTGCCGTTGATCGTGAAAAAAATCCCATCAAGTGCTGCAAAATGTACAGCAGAGTTTATCATTGCTGACAAGGACATAAACAGGTTCATACATGTTCTGCCCCTTGATGAAAACATTCTGATTCAGCATTTTTGGTTGATTTGAGAGCCGTCACAGATAACAAGCATTTTGAAACTGTGAAGAGTCTGCCAGCATCTGTTTTAATCAAACAGTAAATGTAATCTAACAGCTGTAAAGACATGAGAGGTTTCCTGTGTTATAATCTGTGTCTACCATGCATTACTGAAATACTCCAGACCTGGATTGAGGCGTTAACGTGAAACCTGTAATACACAGTTAAGTCAACAGTACCACCCATTTCATATTAAACCACACGTCTTAGCTCCAGTAAATAAAAATAAACAAACACAAACAGTCAACAAACCAGACCTGGTGGAGAGCTGGGGAACCCTCAAATGCTCAAAGTTACTTTCAGATACGTTCTAGATAAGGAGGTGGTTTTCGTTGGATATTTTAAGGCAGATTTGTCGAATATCTAATTTCAAGTGGCAAAAGACAACTTTTTAGCTTCAGCTTATCATTCTAAAGTAAATACTGATTGCACAGTTAGATGGTGGGAAAATTACACCATCAACGTATATTTTTTTTATGTCTGTGAGAGAATTCTGATGGTTGGTTCCGGCTTCTGACAAGGTTTGTCAGCCAATGATGTGGTTTCTGTGTTTTCACCAGTGATCAGCAGTCTTAGTAGTTGCCAGTTTGGTAAAGAAATACTTAAGAATGGCTGAGCTCTACAGTATGCTACCAACATACTGTAATGCCCTAACGTTAGCTAGCATCTGCAACATATATATTTTCTAGCTAGTGACATAAGCTAGTGCACAAACTGGAAACCACTTGAGGGTGCAGATGATTTGAACAACAGTGGGTTCATGATGTGAATACAGTGGAGGAGGGGGTGATGAAATGCCACATTTAGTGGCTGAATGTTATCAACAACACCTTTAACACAACCTGATGTCTAACCCTTTTCATTGCACTGATATCCCAGTTTCTAGGTCAAATTGGGATTCCTATGGTTGTTTTCTGTTTTGGACAGTAGCCAGTCAGCTTGCTGTGGGGGGTTTGAAAAGTTATCTACTTCTACTTTAAGTAAATAGAATTTCTGGGGCCACGCCACAGGGACTGGTAATGTAAATGCTGGATAATGTAACAAAGCATAAATTGTCGTTTGCAGAGACATTTTCACACAAGCAATTTTCACAATCCAGCAGCATCAATCCCAGTTCGGCCAAGTATTTGAACGGCTTCTGACTCTCGATCAGGTCTGTCACAAATAAATATATTCTGTATATAGCGACAAATCTCACAGTAGCCAGGTTTAAAGATCTATCTGTCTGTTACTGACGAGTCTGTATAGCTTAGTATCTGAGGACAGTCAGTCACTGAAATACAGTTTGGACCGAATACAAAAAAGGCCGTAACATCAGATTTTGACTTTCATGTGAAATCCAATATTACAGTATTTCTCTGAGGTTTCTTTTAGGCCTATCAAATTAAAAAAGGACATTATCTTTTGTGTATAATTGGTAGAAAATACCTTGTATGCCAACATCGGTAACTTTGAGTAACAACAGTAATGACAGCACAACTCATTTACAGCATTATAATAATAATAATTAGAATTCAACTCATCGATAGAAACAGGGATTTGTAAAACTTTCAATGGGCCCTCATTAAAAACCAGCCCCCTTTATTAAGGAATCCAGACACTTGAGGAGATACTAAAGGATTCAAGATGAAAGTTCAAGCCTGGACCTTGGGGTCAAAATTCAAACTTCAGAGCACCAACGATGTCACCTTTTACATGCACTGAAAGCTCAGAAGATCACTGTTGATGAATCCCATCTGATCCTTCGATATCTACTAAAATCTAAGTCTGAAAAGTAGAAAGAGTTCTGAAATTCACTACGAACCCCAAAACAATTGAACCTGACATGGAGGCCGTGGTCCTCTTGGTAGGCCACCGATGGCATGAGGCAGAAGAGGGTGACAACACTTTGTTTGGTAAAATGGTAAGGGGGTCGAAGAGGGGGAACAGAGGGTTGAGAGTATCCCTGGTTTCTACACATTCGTCCGACACTTGGGGAAGATGGGTCCTCCCTCAAGCCTTCTCTTTCTTACTGTAGATGGAGAGGAGGTGGAGGGGAGACACGGGAGAGGGAGAAAAGAGAGGACGAAGGACGGTAAACAAGGAGAAATAGAAGAATTAGATCTACTGAATGCAAGAAGGTGGTTCATCATCACTGTCAACAATGATTTTATAGCTAAAGCAGAGCAAATAAGGCCGGCCTTATTTGCTTTACATGAGAAAAGCAAAGACAGGCAGCGAAAGGAAAGTAAGACAGAAACATTACAGTTACAGCACTTTGTCTGACAGCAGATCTTGAAGGGAAAAAAAAACACAAGACAAAGGCAAGACACTGATATGAGCAGGACTGGACTAACCCAATATGGGGCCCTGGGACAAGAATGAGGTGAGGGCCCCCTACAGAGCCCCTCTTTGCCCCTGCTGTCTGTGTATTGTTTGTGCACCAGATCATGACAATATACACTGAGACAATAAGTTAAACTAGATTTGATCTTGTGGGTTTAACTTATTTTAGAACTGTATTCCTTTAAATTTGTACGACACATGGTGGAAAGATACAAAAATGTATCAATACAGCAGAACAACTTCGTTTTTAGTTCACACATTCTTCTTCCCTATCAAAAACTTGTGGCTACACTGCCCTCGATGCAATTCAAATGTGGGTAGTTCGTCCGAAGACTTGGGAGGGTTATGCGTGTAGCAGTGTGTTCCCACTCGCCCAACGTCTCTGGATCAGCTAATGAGGCGATGAGGCGCAGGCAGAACTCAGAGGTCTGGTAAGGTCACGTCCATCTAACTCTACAAAGCCAGATTTTTGAATTTTTAAACTTCTGTTTTAGCCCAAACTAAAACTCCTGAAAGTACGGTCAATCAAGACAATTTATCAGATTTCATGCAGCACCCTCTGGAGCCCTTTGAGGCGCCTGTCGTCTCACTTTATACTGTATGGACATGTAGTGGTAAACGGTACATTTATCAAATGATCACAATCACAGTGAACACGGAGAGTGTTCGTGTCCCAGGGCAGATGCCCGATCCATCAGCAATCTTAGCAATCCATCTTTGTAAAAGAGTTTTGTTTAAAAGAGTAGAAGACAGGACAGAGGCGGAGCAGAGGAAGCTGAATGCCTCCAGACGATGCAAGAATAGTAGAAACAGCAGATCATGAGAAGAAAATGATCAAACAAAGGTAAAAAGGCCAAGAAGAAGCTGTACTGAAGTTATTATTGGGAAAGTGATGCAAAAAGTATAATTGGAATATGAATCTTATCTGCTGTTTATTATTCTGTATATCAAAATTAATTACTATTTTAATTTTGAGCAAAAGTTGAGTGTTCTCTGATTTATTAGATATTCCACAAATCCCTATTCGGTCGATGTTCAAGACTTCAATACTGTCCCATTTGTTGTATTGTTGGGCAGAGGTTCCTAAACTTTCTTGAGGAAAAGGGGGGTAGAGAAATTGTGGCAACAAAAAAAATGAATATTATGACAATAGTGCGGACTGAAGAGCAACAGCAGCTATGTTTTGGAGACATTGTCTGCGGTCGGAGTGCAGAGGGACGACTACAAGATGAAGAAGGAAAGTGATGAAGCAACAGAAACTGTCAGAGGAGTTCGACAGGCGGTGGCAGCGCTTTCCGGTGGTCTGGAAAAGAACCAGGTGATGTTGGCAGAAGAAAGGCAAGGCTGAGCGCTGTTTGAATTGTTCCGGTTTGTTTTTTTGTACTTAGTCTTAGACTTGAACTTTTTCCCGAAGGCCCTCTCCAGCTCGGGGACAGACAGAGTGAGGGTGAAGGAGCCATCTGACTCGGACCTGACGACCCGGGCTTCACGGTGGGGGAGGAAAGCATCATGATACAAACATTTAACATCAGGTGGTTTGTGACAAAATACAAGCAGCCTGTAAAACCATTACAAACAACACCGTCCATAAACAGTATGTACTTGTAATCCTGTTTCTAAACCAAATCTAATGTGAATAACAAGAACTCAATCTTGCACTAGTTTCATTTTTGCCCCCTCTCATGCACACAGAGTCTTTTCTTAGTGCTGATGTCATGACTTAGGAAGCAGCTGTTTTGATTGGCTGTGGCTTTCTGGCCGTACTACTGAGTTACCGGCCGATGATATCACTCTGACTCCTCTGTTAAGGGTCTGATTAAAGTAGGATCTGAGGAGATATAGTGAAGATAAAGTGTCAGCACTGACGCACATAACAACCGACACTGCCAGACACAATACAACTGACTCCAGGGCAGATCAAATACATGATGTACTACAACTGTCATCAGTTTAAGTCCAGTACATGAAGATATGTCATGTTCCCCAAGCAGTTCTTTTGGAGCAGGTAAACAGTGTGTGTTTGTTCCCACGACTCATTGCTGCATTTGTTTTATGAGTCTGTGCGTGTCTGTGAGTGTGTGTAACCCACCCAGGTCGTTGTTGTTCATCATGGCGTTGGAGCCTCGGAGGCGCGGGCCCTGCTGAGTGAAATGATATCCAAACTTCAACAGCGTGGTGTTCTTCTCCAGCATGCTGGCTATCTCCATCTCCACCTTGTTTCCTAACGGCTGGCTCTGGAGTTCAGGGAGAGAGTGGGGAGAGAGGGGGACGCAAGAGGAGATACAGAGATGAATTAAAAGCTGGTAAAAGTAAGGGTAATTATGGTAGAGAGCTGGAGTGCTACAACATAGGAAGAAAGCCAGGACGAAGATGGAAGGTGCGGCAAAGAAAAAAGAATCATTCAACAAGATGAACTCAAGAGCAAACAGTGAGTCACACGTGTTCAGCTATGCAGCATGACACATCACAATACAATCAGGGGTGCATTAGACTGAAGTGGCAAAGATGGCCTGTGTACACAACCTGACACACTCACACTGTCATGCATGGTTCGTGTGTGCGGGTCTGCATGCACTCTGTGCAGCTGGTACCTGATTGTCTATCTTCAGCTCCTGTAGTGTGGTGTTTCGCTGCAGGGACGCTATAAGGGCCAGGATTCCAGTCCCTGTGATGAAGTTGGACTCGACGTTCAGGCTCTTCAGCGTCGTGTTAACATTCAACATCTCTGCCAAGGCCTGAGGAAACACACAGACGCACACACCGTCACTTGAATTTGAAATCTTATTATGAACAGTTCAACCAACAGATCAATTAAACGTATTAAAACCTTCAAATCAAAATAAATAGTATTTTAACTTGCCTGACCTGGGTTTCAGAGGAATGGAGCACTAAATCAGCTAAAATGGATTCTGTGCAGCATTTTGTGTTAAATGTTAGAGCTGTGACTCACAAAGGCTACGGGGTCGTTGCTTCTGGTTCCTACGATACTGAACCTCTCCACCACAGTGTTCTTCATCAGAGCCTCGGCGTACGCCTTCAGAGTCTTGATGGGGATGTTCTGGGAACGGACAAACACAACATCAGTAATGTGATGTGTTTCATTCATCATTCATGATCCAAAACATCAAAAAGGTTATGAGTCAATTAAGTTCCCATCTACATGATGAATTCATCACTAATGGGATGACCATGAGATTAGAGGCTAGATTGGGTCTTTATCGCCATTTGCACAGGTACACTGGAATTCTTGTGCAAGTCAGCTCATAACAAGATAGTCAAAGAAAGGCACAAACAAAAAACACAAAAAATACACAACACTTTATAGTGCACATCATGAAATATATTCAAATAAAATAAAAATAATAGTTAAAAGCTTTTCTTTTAATCTTTTTATAAAAGATTAAAGTTAAGAGGATTCATTTGCTTTGCATCTCTTTGTCCTTTAAATTAAACCCAAACTGATGGCATGGTGTTTAAAGAGGTCATAATATGCTTTTTTGGGTTTTAGCTTTCCTTTATTGTGTTATGTGACATTTCTGTGCATGTAAAAGGTCAGGGATGTGAAAAAGTCCAAAGTCCAGGCCAAATGGAATTACTCTCTCCCACAGAAAACACTGCTCCTGCACTGCCACAAACGCCTGGTTTGGAGTTCTGTATGATACCAGCCATGACAGCGTCAATTAGTATTTTGCCAGGTGTTTATATCTGTCTGTCGGTCTTTATGAGGATAAAATGATTTAATCATTTAATCAGCTCTTCTTCTGCCAAATGTTATCGGAGTGAATGGACCAAACAAACACTCTTACCCTGATGTTGTTGAGGTTGACCTCCATCAGGTCAGGGTCGTTCCTCTTTATTCTCAACAGGGTCTCTTCTACGTCAGTGGAGTTGGGCTCTTCATCAGGGACTGGTTTATACTGAGTGCACTGGATCACACCTGTAACACATTTGAACAACACACATTAGCCTTACTGTGTCTCACAACACTCATTTCAACATGTTTGCAGCCGTTTCCACACACGTCTTTGTTGAGACTTCATATTGTACTTCAGTGGACAACATCAGGAAAGCTGATTGCTTTAGACTCATCTTCCTGCAGCCCTTGCCAAACAAAGTTGTGACAAAGTTTCCTTGAAGTAGTTTTTTAACAGGAGGTAATCCATCAAGTTGAACGCAGGGGTTTATCATAGCATGCAGCAAAGACTGGTCAATTAATCTGCACAAGAAGCTATTTTACCACTTAAGTATATTAGAACTATGCTTCCACAGCAGCAGATGTGATTTTGAGTGTGATGGATTGCATAACCCAGGCAAAAAAGTCTCTTGATATGGATAGTGTTGCACTGAAATTAATATTAAATTAAAAGTATACTTTGGAAAGTTGGCAGTGAACATGTAAAAATACTAATTGTTCAGCCATAAATGTGTGTTTTATTTTCTTGCATCAGTGAATTATGTTGTTTATCTGAAATTTAGCCATACAATCATCTTGGACCAACATTATAGTCTGTATTTTTATTTTCTGTGCGGTATCAGATAAGGAAAAAGGTGAAAATCTGGCAAACAACGCTCAAACAATAACAAAATAAGGCTCATTGTTCATGTTTTTAATGCACTGTCCCGTGTATCAGGACTGGAGTTTGTAGCTGCCTCCCTTTATGAGACACGGTCATATTTGGAAGTCAAATGTTCGGCCTCCGTCTCTGTTTAGAGCTGGAAGAGAATCTATAGGTTGAGCCACCGTGCAGTGTAAACAATGGCTCATTTATGTGTGTGTGTGTGTGTGTGCATGTGTGATAAAAGTAATATCAGAGTACAGTTTATACAGTGTAATGCAAGATAAACAGACAAATCGTCTGTGTTATTCCTGGAGTGGAGATCGGACGATGTACAGTTTTATCTGCTTATTGACTTAGTTTTGATCAGTGCAGCTTTATTTGTACAAGGCCGTGCCTATCATCTTTGGTCAAATAAACCAACATTCTGCCAACATGAGATCATTTCACTGGATTCCAGTCCAAGTCCACTCGCTTCAACATTTTTCTTGAATGAGGTCATTTTTTTCTTCAAACTTGTTGACTGCTCTGCTTTATTTTCAGACACTTTTACTTGTTTAGTTGTTGTTTTTTTTCAAACTGCTGCACTGAATGTAACTGTGATTGAACCAAGTGACGACAGGTCAGGAATGAAATATTTGATAGGTGGATTTGATGAGAGATTTGGTACATGCGTGCAGGCGTATGTGTACTGTACGTACTGTTGAGGCCTTGCTTGTTGACTATGGTGCTGCTGGCCAGGGCTTCATAGTACTGCTGGTTACTCATCAGGGTGTGCATACCCAGGATGGCTGGAAGAGAGCAAGAAGACTGAATTAGGATGGACCAAACAGAGAGAGAGAGATGCTGAAAAAGAGTCACCAGATTTCATGAATGTCTCGTTAACAGCCACACAGTGGACCACCATGCCAATGCCGACAGACAGACATGAGCACTTGCAGCATACCAAGCAAGTCAAACCTGACCTTATCATCAAGCACCTGTACGCTGCAAAGTGGTAACATGTCCTGGCTGACTACAGATCAGTGTGATACTCCACCTGCTGCATCATAACTAGATGCCACGTATGTGAGGAATTTCAACTTGAGGATCCGTCTTGTGTCCCTGCAGCAGAGACTCGCACTGCAAATGTTCTGTTGTTGCAAAGATTAAAATGATCTTGTTTTTAAAAACAATTCTGTATCTGTCGGTGAACTCATGGTATGTTCCTAAACTGCTCATGAATATGAGTCCGGAGTGTTACGCCTCCATTAGACAGGAAATTTTAATTATGAGTAATGTACTGTGAAAACGAGCTGCAACAGACAGAATAAAGCCACGTATACTCTTACTCTAAAAAAATAAATATTTATTACCAGTAACAATATAATCATTATCCAGTAGTATTAAGGGATAGCTTCACCAAATGTAGACATTAAAGGTTGCATTGTGGGTAATGTCCAGGTTCTACGATGCAGTTAACTGATCTACTCATGTAACACTGTTGGTCTCATTACAGACAGTTTAAAAACAAATGACCAAAAATCGATACTTAACAAGAGATGTCGCCTTTTTCATTCCACACAATCGCCTTTCTTTTCAAAACCTGGAGCTTACATTACCCACAATGCAACTTTGCCTCTGGGTGACATCACTGGGGGTAATCTATCAGATCGCATGCGACCTCCTCTAGACTTTTTGTGCGATTTGGCGCCCCCCACTGTTTCTGAGCGCAACCTCTGATAAGCAGGTCAGCTCCTTGCATGGCAGCATCTGCAAAGTCGATTTACAAATTAATTGGACCAAAAATATAGCAATGTCCACTTCTTTCAACCCTTATAAACTCATCAGAGGCTACTTATTTCCAGACTGAATCAATGCATTTATTTCTCGTCAGGTAAAAGTTTCATGCTGCGTGGACAGAAAGTTTCACTGGTATTAAATCATTTTCTCTTCGTGTATTTCATCTTTCCTTTTTCTTGCTGTGTGAAATACGCTCTGAGTCCGAGCAGCTGCAGTGAGGGCCCAGTTTACAAGGAACAATTTAGCAAGAATTATCACCTCATCTGTTTGTCAGAGACACATTGAGGGCATGAGAACAGTTTGCAGAGACATAAACAGTTGGAGAACACATGCTGCTCTTAGTATATTTAACATGGTACCTTCGACAACTGCAGGGACGTCTTGTGCTACAAAACTATTTCTAATTTTCAGCCTCTGCTCAAGACGTTTGATTACAGACCTTTGCAATGCTAGCAAAGGTAACAGAGACTCTTATAGCGGTTAAAACTAAATGAGAATCCATGAAAAGTCCTGTGTAATGCATGTACATTAGAGAAGTCTCTTAACGCAAGCCGACAACATGAACACAACACAGGACCGGACTTGCTCCATGCAAACGCTTCGTGCAGTCAACAGATACCCTGGATGGTGTTCAGCTAGCGAACAGAGATATCCAGCAGGGATGGAAGAGGTGGAGGAGATGGAGGGGCTGATGGAGGGTTGAAGGGGGAGGGTGGAGGGAAGGTGGAGGGAGCGCTAGAGGAAATGAAGAAGATCTGGATTAAGGAAAAATGAATGAATAAGGGGAAGCAGAGGCCCATGGTGGTGTTTACGCTGATTAGTGAGAGAAGGTGAAGATAAAGAATACATCAGACACCTGCACAGTCATCGCGGTCATTATCAAATCCATACGAGGAGCATTCATTCAGACGCTTTGATGGGAGTGTGTTGACGTGTTTGTTTTTACATTAAAACACATACAAATCAGATCATAATCCCCCTAATTCCATATTCACTTTCTACTCTTTAAAGTGTATCATAAATGGCTTTCACCAACTGTAAAACTTTGGTAAAAGTGCTTTTGATGCAGGACCACAAAATCCGGTTAAAAAACTCATGTACTACTTGAAAAGCTTTGCATGATTTTGGTGAAAAAGAGATTAGACCTGAAATCACTATCTTCTGTGAGGACGGTGTGAGTACGTTACCTGCGATATCACATAGTTCAGCATCAGAAGCACTGGCCAGGGCCTCTTCCAGCTCCGGCTCCAGTGTCACACTCTCTATCATGGGGTCCACCCTCTTTTTAGGCACAAAGGCTTTCCCTGCAACATGAAGGAGGAGATTTAACACAAAGACACACACTACAAGTACTACTATCATGAGCGTCAAACCCTCAGCGGATGACATTTTCTAAATTAAATCAACCGTATTCTCTTTCAGGATAACAACTGCTGAAATAATAATTGAGCGTTTGTTCAACCAGAGGAAGCCCTCCTGATAATATGAAACCGTGACATCTCATGCTGTTGCGACCCGACCCAGCCGACATCTTGACTTGCTATAGAAGGAAAAGCACAGGTGTGACTAATAACATTAACGATGACTTTGCTCTATTAAAGTGTCCCAGTAAGTCGGGACAGTGTGACAGTCACCCTGAAACTGAGGCTGCAAGAAATCATCACTAATCACTTCATTACGACCCGACTGCTGCATCTGACACAGCTCAGTAGTCACACACACAATATGTCAAACCATGACAGATAACTCCTATTAAAACAGAGAACATACGGTATAAAATATTTCAAATGTAAATGACAAAGTAAAGTGAAGTGTCACACCGAGATCACTGTCCAAACTAGCTCTCTTACATAACAGCTGAACCATCTGAGGTGAGTATAACCTCAGACAGGCTGTCGTCACCATGTCTGAACGACCCAGAGATTTGTGCCTTCACCGATACGTCTACTGTGTGTGTGTGTGTGGGTGTGTGTGTGTGTGTGTGTGTGTGTGTGTGTGTGTGTGTGTGTGTGTGGTCAGCTCCTCAAGTTTCAGTCAGCATTTTTTTGACCCCTACATAAACACAGGCTGCCAGCAGCACGGAAGGGAGAATTTGCCCAAAGCTCTGAGTTTAGTCCCCTGTATCCTCGCACTGTCCACATAAAAATATCCTTTATCATCAATATTTCAGGACAATATATCGTCCAATAAACGGCAGGGGTAATGACACGAGCAAAGAAGAAGATGACGAGAGTGACAGCAGAGAGACCTTCTAGAGTTTCATAGAGATGCCTGGTATTTCGCACCCTCTATCACACACCTCTGTGTGCACACTAGACTGGGACCGGCCTCACAAGGCCTGGAGAGTTCTGGTGTAGTGGAACCGACCACCCTTTAGAAAAAAAAATAGAAATCATCCTACTCATTGATGGCTGAGATTCCCATGACATACCTCTGACTTTAGGGTTTCCCATGACACTTGTTATCGTTTGTGGCCAAGTTTAGCCCATGACTAATTCAAAAGTATAAAAGTATTTTTCAATCTCTTAACATTTTCCAGAATCCGCAGCTCACATGCTTATAACTCACTTATCTAGAATATTTAGGGAAATGTAAAAGTGGTAGCATCAAATGTCTGTTCACTCCACAGTTTTTGACCCACACCTTCTCATCTTAACAATGAGAAAACCAGCTCTTACCCCTCTTCTCTCCTGTGAAGGGCACCAGGTCTTCTTTGTCAGGACTCTCTTTGGCCTGTTTCTCCAGGTGAGCCAGCAGGTTGTCTCTCTGAAACGTTCCTGTTGGAGCTTTCTTTGTCTGGTCCTTCTGCCGCATCCCAGCCGGCAACAATGCATTCTAGACAAATAAGCGAAAATACATAGTTTAAAGGGCTGGCATTGTGTATTCTGGGAGAAAAAAGTTGACATTTTTTGGTATATTGGTATCCCTTTTGTCGCACTATTACAGTAAAGTTCTGTAATACCTTACAGCACCAGTATAGAACAGCAAAGGGAAATTATTTCAGGAGTCCCTCTTTGCTGCAGCGATGCACTGATAAATAACTATATTTTATATCTACCAGGTGACAGTGGTACCAATGAGTGGACACTCTTTTGGAGCAGCACTCCAGTCAAGGGGGGACATAATCATCAGGCACACACCAGCTCTCCATCCCTCACACCAAACTACAAACCTTTGGTGACAGAGCCTTCTGTGTGACAGCCCCCACTCTCTGGAACACTCTCCCAGCTGAAATCCGCAAACAGACTTCTCTGGAGAGTTTCAAAAGAGACTTAAAAACCCATCTTTTTAATAAGGCCTATTAGCTCTAGATCCAGCCAAATCAATCAACTTTTCTATTTTTATCTTTTATCTTATGTATTTGTGTTTATCCATTTATTCTTTGTTTTGTTTGTTCCATTTTGTTAAGTGTCCTTGTTACTCTGAAAGGCGCCATACAAATTAAATGTATTATTATTATTATTATAAATCTTTGATTTTACATGGTGTGTTGTAACTCAGACTAATCTTTTAACATGAACACTAATTAACAGTTAAGAATGCATGAAATAACATTTAAAGGAGACCTGTTACATTTTTACCTTTTTTTTTCCCTCTCCTTCGATTTATTATAGGTTCTTGTGCATGTAAAAGGTCTCAAAGGTTAAAAGCCTAATGACCATGCCAGTGGACGGTAAGAGTGAAGCTAGCTGGAAGCTAAAAACATGACAACAGTGAGTGGTTCTGGCACAGGCATGTACAAGATGACCAATCACAAAAGACTGGGTATTCAGGAAGGGGACCTTGAACAGACAGGGGCTCTCAAACAGAGGGGGGATACAGAGCTGCAGCAGGATAGTATGACAAAACGGATGTTTTGAGCACCAGTTATATAGTGATGTGCCAGGTATCTACTCAAATAACAATAAATAAGATAAGGACACACCAAATAAATTAGGCTAACCAAGACATGAAAGGTTCAATAGTAATCGTGAAAGAAAAAGTGGGATAATAAAAAAAGATGCTTCACATAAATGTGCAGCTAATTATAAAAAACTAAACAGATATTGTTTTATTTGAATTAAATTTTGCACCAACTTTCACTTTCAGTAGCAAAGTGAGTTACACTGTAAATAGAGATGGTGGTAGTGTATTTCTGCACTGTTCAATGTACCAACACATTTACCGGAGCTTTGCTGCTCACCATGTTATTTTCAACCTGAAGGAACATTAAAAAGCAGGCTCCTACAAGTAGTGCTACTTATAGCTTCATATCTTATCAGCCCTCTCAGCACTCAGAGGCCTCTCTCTCCTCATAACTCTTTGTCTCCCTCACTCTCTTTAGCTCTCACCCTTAGTCCTCTTGCTTCAGTCTCTATTGGAGCAACAAAAGAGGCAATTCTCAGAAGTATACCAAACAATTCAAGCCACATTTACATGATTGTTTGGTTTGACATATTCTCTTCAGAAGTAAAAGAATAATCTCTTCCCATCTCATTCAGCTTTTCCATTAGTGGTCTTTAAACGTTCACGTGACTTACAGTAGTATTTATAGTAAAGCCAGGAGTATATCACACCACCACTGCTGAGCGTTTTATGTCACACGCTCTTTCGGCTGTAGATAACAGGCAGTCCCAGCATGTTATTTTTACCAGCATGAGACTCTACCTTTCTCTGGTGTCCCTTCTAACTGTACTTATCTCTCAGGCTAACTGTTAAAGCTAGGGTAGGTAATGTGTTGTAGAGGCAATGTCGGTTATGTATTTTGAAATTATCCTTATATCACATCTAAAATTAATAAATCCTGTATGTATGGCTGTTGCAGGCCTCTAGTAAGCCCATCCAAGCATTTGACTTGTACAAATAATCTTAACATTAACGTTGGCTAACTGCTAGCTAGTAGCCTGCGTTTTAAAACTTGTTTTTATAGGAATATCGTCATGTTAGTGTGTCTCATCATTTCTCACAGTGCACATTTTGTATTATAGTCGATAGGAAAGTTTATCTTTTACCAGTTTCTGACAGCAGACCTGCTCTTCTTGGTGAAGTGGCTTTGGAGGATGGCCCGAAGGGATTATTTTGGTTGGATACTTTCAAAATCCATTTTATTCTGTTTTTTTTAATGTTACTAACCCGATATATCCTAACCATAAACATAAAACTGATATTTTTACCTTATTAAATTTAGAAAATAGCTTGCTTGTTTACACATTTATATCATATTTACTGCTGATACAGAGAAAAATTTGCACTTAATTGGAGTTATTTGTGGCATTTTTGGAGTGTTTACATGTAATCCCTAATATTCACTGTCATTTTTGCTTTGGTTTAGTGTCAAACAACTCTTTAGCTGATAAAAGCTCCACTATGTTTTGTCTCTTGGTTGAAAAAAGCTGCCTTCTACACCTGGGAAAGAATTCAGTTGAGGGTGAACCAAAACAGTACAATTGCTGGCAGTAAAACCAAAACAATGAGCTGAAAGACACTGAAATGCTCATCAAAATACTCATTTGTAAAGCTTTCCATTATGTAAATATTCACTTTTTTGAGAAATGTTACAGAAATTCTAGGTAAATAATATTTCATGAACTTATTCAGATTTTATAAATTAGAGCTCTAATCTCAGTTCAGGTTCAGAGTGAGACCACGGTGTTTGAGAAAGAGTAAACAGTATGAACCAGTCCAAGTTGTAGTTGGTCATTGGATGACTGTGAAACTGTACTCCCCGTACTAAAAACACAAAATGTTCTCCTAATGATTGACACTAAATTTATCTCACTACAATCACTGCAGGCTACAGCTGGCAGACGTGTTGTTTTTTTTGGTCCAGCGGGATGGGGCTTTTTCAATGACTTACTGGAACTGATGTCAGAAGCTTTGCTGGAAGTTTTCAGTGCGTTTCAAAGCGAAGGGGCACTTAACAGTTGTGTAACAGGTTACCCTCATAAACAGGCACAAACAAGGCAAGTACGCACGCACTGCCTCTCACTGTGTCTTCTGTTTACGTCATGGAGTCCCTCCAGTCACTCACTGGGGGTGGGCATCAGTCTCTCTCTCTCTCTCTCTCTCTCTCTCTCTAATAAATACACACACACAGGCACGCACACACACGCACACGCACACACACACACACACACACACACACACACACACACTGAGCCCTGCACATTATACCCTTCCTGTCATCCCCTTGGCATTGCGGGGGAATCCAGTCTCTTCATGAGCAGTTACACATTCATCAGAAAGCTATTACAGCTGCTGTCACCAACTCGACCCGTGATGCACCACTGAGGGTACAAAGCTGTCAGTGGGTGCATCAAATGCAGAAATAAACACATCATAAAAAGCATCGGAAACTAAACACGAGTATAACTGTTGCACTGGATCTACTGTTGCACCATGACTCTGCCTAGCACAGACCGCACCTAATACAAACAGAAAAACTGTAAACAACGAAGAAGAAGTAGCATGATTACAAATCAGTCTTAAGTCAAATGTATCTCTGTTGGTTCAGTTTCACTTTAGCCTTTAATAAACAGTACTGCTCCCTGTACGCCCTCACTCATGCATTTGACTGATGGCTATTTCAATTATGGAATTATCTGCATTGATTTGATTATATCTGATAATTTGTCTACAAAACAAACTTTCTGTAGATGGAAAGGTGACGTCTTCAAACACTTTTTCTTCGATTGACAGTCCATAAAACCATAAAAAAGGAACCACCAACTCTTGGCATCTTTCCTTGAATGTACACTGCATATATCATTTTTCATGTTCTATCAATTACTTTAGCAGCTGGCTAAAGAGGGGACTCGTTACCTCTCCCAAGAAGGTTATTTTTTGTTTACCTGTGTCCGTTTGTTTGTTTGTCTGCAGGATTACACAAAAACTACTTTACGGATTTCAAGGAAACTTGGATGGAGGATGGGTCTTAACCCAGAATAGATCCCATTAACTTCTGGTGCGGTTCCAGGATCTTGTTTCACTTTCTTTAACATTGCGAGATTCAACATTTCTGTTAATTTCTCAGAGAATAGTGTGTGAATCTTGATGAATAAAATCAGGCGTATTTAGGTGGCTGGTATCTATGAGTGAGGACAGAGGAGGCTGTTGGGCCTCGGCTCTTTATTGAGTGCCATTCTAGTTTGTCCAAGTCATCTGTTACCATTTCAGGACCAAATAATGTCTGCCATGAAAACAATATTAAAGTTTCTACTATTGGTCAACACTGACAATTTAATTTGAATGCAAGATTTCTCCCATTGCCTTACCATTAAATATCTAATTTACCATAGAACATACACATGTAGACTGTGGGTTGGTGCATAAGTTTCGCACATCTCAGTTTGATAACAAACGGACAATATAAACTCTACTCTGCCTTACGGTCACATCACGCAGTCACACTAACTGCCTGTTAGTAGACTTTAGATTGGCTGGTTTTGTCTACACAATACTCAAAGCACAGTCCATCAGCTGCCACTGATTAATACTGCAGGAACCATTATTTACATTACACACAGTTGCTTGTGCGTATGTTCAAAAGCATTAAAATGCCCTAAAACAGTTAAACAGGCTTTAAACAGCAGTTTAGATGAGAGCACATGGACATGTAGTTACAGTAATACACAGCCCAGTGCAGCACGTTACATAATGAGGCTCTGTTTAAGCCTATACGGCCACGTAACTCTCCGCTGACACCAACATAGTGACAGAAACTGCTCCATATGGAATTTAAATTATAAACTCACATCCGGATCCAGCTCCTCTAACTCATCCTCTAATCGCTGCAGCTCTTCCTCCGACAGTTTCTTCAGCAGCTCGTCCTCGTCTATGTCCCTGTACTTCTCCATCTCCTTCCTCATCACTGACATGGCGGACAGCACACCTGGAATCATGGACAAGCGTCACTTCAGCACGACATGCAAACGCACGCCAAAAGTGCAGGGATGAAAAATGTTAACCTTACTCGGCATGAAATATCACTAATATTGAGTGGATTGGACTGATTTTATCCCATGGAAAAACATAAAAATTGGATACAAACTATACATTATTAGCCAACATTTTCTTATTTCTGCCTACAACAGTGTGCGTTCACAGTATATTGTTAATACTGACTTTACACTTACATTCACTACATTTACATTACATTACACTACCAAATTGCTTGAGGTAACGTAATTAGTAATTAAACAAACGTCTACTTTAAAAATAATTATCTCTCGTATTTTCTCGGCAAGGTTTTCATTCCTGAGATGCGTCGGTGCTGCCAAGGTAAATGTATACTGTACTAACACACAGAGGGATCTGAGAGGTATTTAAATGGGCCCCTCACCTCAATAACTCCTCCAAAAGAAAGAAAAGCTAAAAATGCAGGAGATCAGGAGCCTGCAGGACCCTGGGGTTTTCAGAGAAAAATCGATATCTGTGGATGGAAAAAGCGGAGAAAGAGTGAATAAAAGGAATGCAGCAATAACAATGTGTTCATAGGACCGGAGCAAAGCGAAGCAGACTTTTCAAAAGGGGGGAAAAAAAATCACGTGCATCATTAGCGTCGTTTGATGATGCTCTTTGCCGTAAAAACTTGACTGTACTCACCTCAATGACCCCCAGCTCAGGGGTAAAATAACAGGAAAGGCAGCCAAGTGCCCGTAGCGCTCCTAGGAAACAGAGAAACCTGGAGGGAGGAGGAGACACAGAGTGAAGGGAGATTAATGACTCTCATAATTCAAAAAGCAATACACTTAGTTAACTATGGAGAAGCATCATATTTCCCTATTACTTCTAATTTTTCCTGTTTTCTTTTCTCTCCAAAGTATCTGACAGGGTGACTGCTAAAGGCCGGGAAAGATAATCCTGTTATAAACTGTGTTTTTCATTTTTTATGCCAACTGTTTTGCAGTTTTTAGCGGCTCCTCATCAAAACACCACGTCTGAAATCGTGAAAGAGCGTAACCTTCACAGGCCAGCAGATGCTGTTTTCACTGCAGATGCACTGAAGAGACATTTTTCCACTGTTTAAAATTGCACATGGACGCGTTTGGCTAGCTGGGAGAAGATTCATTACAGGCTCCACATTTCCTGATAAGGCAACTTGTGTCATTTTAACCACACCTCTGGTGGGTGGTGGGTTTCTTCAGGGTAGCTGGTCTTAAAGGAATAGTGTGACACTTCAGTACATTTATTCACTTTTTTTGCTTCAAGTAGAGAAGACTGATTGGCTACCACTCTCTCATTTGTACATATGAAGCTACAGCGGGGCAGGTTGGTGGATTTTGTTACCTTCAGACAGAGCCAGGCTAGCTGTTTCCATAAATGACTACATAATGTGAGCTGTGGTTCAGTCAGTGTTCTGGCCATTTATTGGTCGAGAGCAGCCGTTATTTCAAGATTAAGAGAAGATTGTGACGTTATCTCCAGATAAAAAGGCGTTCTGCTCATCATACGGGTTTTTGACATTGTGACATCTATGTATTGTGCTGCAAAGCATGTTTAGCATGCTAATCAGCTAGCCCCGGACCATTCTGGTAATCTTAGCCAACTAGCTAGTGGCAGTTAGAGTTGGCAGCAGCTAGCGGTTCCTCTGATGTGCTGCCCAGCCATTTGTTTTGAGTATAAGTTGCACCTTTAAAAAGAAGAACTGCACCTACGGCCGTTCTCTGCTCTAAAAAATTAGAACACTTAATTAAGATGGACGGCAAATTGAATGTGCGAATTGAATTTGTGCAAATTTAACTTGCACTTTGACATTAAACCTGTTCTGTGCAAACACACTCTCCATTTCCTCTCAGAATCATATCCTGATGCAAACTTGTCCGCCATGAATCATTGTAAGACGTGCAGCTCTTTCTTTCTCTGACAGTGCGGACAGACTGTTTTAACATCTCTAATTCTACATATAACGAGGGTCTTGGCTGAAGCACCAGATGACTGGTGACGGATGAGCTGCAGCCCAACATTTGTGGGTCAAGGCACCGCAAGGCTCGGCATGCACGCTGTCTCTAAGCCCTGGTTCCTCACAACTATGGGTCAGGGGTTTGAAATGTGTGGTGAGCTGCTGCTGATGGACGTCCACATGACAACACTAATTATAACTTCACTGAGCCTGCATCAAAGGATGAGCATGTCCTCAAATTAGGCAGCAGAAAGGCTTATAAACTCTTATGAGCGCAATCGTTAAGTGCAAATGTTTCTTTTTGATCGTAAGCATGTCAGCAAGTGTGTTTTGGACAACCTCCTAAAAGGTGGGGTCAAGCGTGCCGTTCTTTTGCTCTGCTTTCTCTAAGCTTCATGACAAGACAAGTTTCCAAAACCAAAGACGAAGAACTGGGCTGAACTCCAAAGAACGCTGCAAGTCTGTTGGAAGTACAGGCCGACCAGCCCTCATGATATCAAACAGACCCGTGCCTGTATTTATAACGTTTCTACAAGCTTCTGCTTCATTGGAGGACATTTATTGGGCAGAAAGGAGAGACAGCTTTGGATGACCTGAGTCAGTATGTACCCTGTAAAGTCATAAACACTTGACTTGACCCTTGACCTCCAAACGAGACTCGTCCACTCCTCAAACCTCCAAGAATAGCAGCACCGATACAGGATCATTAATCAAGTCAGATGTGTTTAAAACCTCCAAACTGATGCTACAGGGCAACTGGTCTCGGCACAGACGCAATTTAAATGATCTGTTTTGCACCCAAATTACAAATTTCAGAGACTCCTGTCCAGCAAAGTGCTTTAACGGCAACTTCTTTGTAAATCTTCCCGTTTGATTTTAAACATAAACCCTGGAGAAGTTTTTCAGCCGTGAAATACACATAAATCTCTGTAAAACTCACACGTGCTCTCGGAGTCGCCTGAAAAACTCTCACAGCCAATAAATCAGCACATAAAGAACGTGGCGAGCACGGCTGTGGACTTTGGGATGCTCCAGCGGGTGACTTCCTGTCTTGAAACAGCTTAAACTGTCAGGAAATGAACAGCATGTACGGTGAGCGTGAATGTTTCGCTTCAAGTTTAGTACGTTTGGCAAGTCTGAGATATGCTGCCGTCTTCTCTAATCCTAAATCAAACTCAGTTAATATAGGAGCTTGAACCTGGCGGCCCACTTTCCTCAACACGTGTACATACTTAAACAAAGGAAGTGCCTCACAGAGCCACGTACGAATACAAACATCACGAATTGTGAAAAACTACAGTTTATGGACTTTTTTTATGAAATACGTGGACGTGAAATTTTCGGTAATCATATCTGTATTGGCTGAGACAAAAATGACAGTATGACAAAAATTTTAATCATGGATCTCAATGAATGAATGTTACAAACTCCAAATCCAGCCTTCACATGATGACCACTGTGCTACGTCACGCTCAGGGTCGCGCGCTTGAATGTTTGTATAATGCTGTTCTGATGTTTTCTAGGTTGCATGTTGTTTAAATAACTGGAATCAGATGAATGTTAATGTTGCTGATCAGCAACTGAAAGTTTGATTAACAGTAAAAATCTGCAGGGCCTTCAGGCTGTTTTTCAAGATAAATAAATTTGATAACCCATTAGCTTACGTTAGCATTCAACCACTTCCTAGCCAATATTACTGTTTACATCCAGTGACGTTTCACTTCATAGGCTTCAATAAACGTTTCCAAGATGTGTTGCTGCCTTGTAATATTTTAGAATTAATGAACAGCTTTCCGATTGTGTTTCGTTTAACACTATCAGAAAGTAATGTGAGCTAGTGCGTGGTTGAATGCTCACGTTAGCTGTCGCTCAACAGAAGCTAATTGGTTATAATTTAAATGTGGTGTTTTGTCTTTAAATATGGCCTGATGTCCCTCCTGATGTTCGATTTCCATTGTCTTCCCAGTTGCTGGTAAATCAGTGGTGGAGGTGGTGAAATAATAGAAATGTGTCCGATTCCTTACGTTTATAGGACATGCAAAATTTAAAGTGAAACTCTCGCCAGAAAGCAACCGAGGCTTTATTTGTGATTGAATATGAGTCAAACCTTCGTGTAAAAGCATAATTATGACGAAAGAGGCACTTTTAAGATTTACTGTAGTTTCATTTTCGGGCAAGCTAATTTTCGATGGAGTGCGGGGGCACTGGCACGCTAGCATCAAAATCGCTATTTTTGAAACACTAAGAAGGCTTGAGGAATGGTCCACCATTACTCTCCTGCCTGTTAGGTTGCACTCGGGGATTGACACTTTTTGTTTGCCATGACGGCGGCGCGCCAGAGATACAGCTACTAATGTGAGTTGTTCAAAAACCTTCTTTTTACTCTCTATGTACACAAACAATGTTCTCATGTGTAGAGACCCTGGTGATAGTACGAGCAAAGTTTCATGTTGTGTCGAGCCTTCTTAGTGTTTTGAAAATAGCGATTTTGATGCTAGCGTAAAAGTGCCCCTGCACCCCATTGAAAATTAACTTGCCCAAAAACAAAACCACGGTAAATCTTAAAAGTGCCTCTTTCGTCGTAATTATGCTTTTACACGAAGGTTTGACTCGTATTCAATCACAAATAAAGCCTTGGTTGCTTTTTGGCGAGAGTTTCACTTTAACTCAGCAGTACAACGTTTGAGCTTCCCACCCTGAGAGTACTGTCAGAGAAAAATGGTCGCCGTGTGAATATGGTCTGCTGTAGCAAGAATATATTAAATGTGGTAAACCTTTGAATTCTAACCAGATGATGGCTCAAATAATAATCGTTTACCTCATGGTAACAAAAAAATTATCACAATATTCTACAAGGTAAGGTGTATAGCCTCCATCATACTTTATGCCATCTATCCTAAGTAATACAGGAAGTCAGGCCTCATTGTGACATGTGCACAATGTCTGTCTGAGCTATTTTGCAGCACTGCAGTTGTTAGAATTGCACGAATGACCCAGAAGAAACAGCTGACAGGCAACTGGTCTGCTGTGTTCTACCCCATGTGTGGCACAGAACAGCTACAGGACTGTTTTTGCTGTGACAGTAACATGGGTTTCCACTTGATACTGATACGGCACACAGATACCAAAATAGATTAGTACACTCCAGAAAGTCTCTATTCAATGTGAAGTTACCATGTATCCGACTGTAATATGTCCAATGAGTCACGATCAAACGTATCATTGTCAGACATTGTCTCTTTCTACCAACTTCAGTGCTGAGGACAGGGAACACATCAGTGATGCCTTCTATGTCATAGTCTCCCTTTTGGTGACCAGCGAGACATTGTCTGTCATGAGGTGTGTAATGAGGCGCCCACAGCTGACACGCTGCCTTGGACCTGAGGTCAGGTCCTTTGTGCATTCTGCAGAGGTCAGAGTGTCAAATGTGTATCACTTCACTAACCAGAGTCTAGAAAATGATATGAAACATTACCGGTCCAAGAGATGAAGAACAGACCGATGGATGATGTTCCAGATGGTGAAACAGTGAGCGACAGTGAGTAAGTGACAAAGACAGAGAGTTAGCTCCTGTAGACAGATGACCAACGATGCTGTATCGCCCACATGCAAGAGTCTGCAGGACTAGGCTACACAATAAAGGGGAAAACCGTCACTTTACCACGTAGCAAAGGTTTACAAGGCTCCATCTCCCCTACAGCGATGTGTGTAGGTGACAGAGGAACTGACATCCAACATGTCAGCAGACAACTGTTGCAACCCAAAACACTTGTTGAATGAAATCCAGGTCATGCAAGCTGCTTTTATTTTCTCCCACTGTCAAGACCTGAACTTTGATCGAAAATAAACTTTAACCAAAGTTGCAGTGGACAGGATGAATCCTAAGAATTAGAACGGGCCCAGATATTATACATTTACTGACTGGAGACATTTCACAGTGTATTAGTTTTAACCTCCAGCTGTGCAGGACTTTGGTGTGAGGACCTGCAGTTTGCATCACAGCAGCCAATAAAACAATCTCCACCAACAGTGACATTTATACAGAAAACCCACCAAAAAAAAAAACAACTATTCCTGTATTCCTGGAGAGGCCCAGTATCCTGAATGACTTAATTGAACCATAGTTTCTCAAAGTAATTTACAAAGTTTTCTCCTGTACATTATCTTCCCGCTGCTGAGTGATCTTCTCTAATTTGCCTGTTTTACAGCCCGCAGTATAATGTCTGCATGTATTTCCGTACCTCCTCCGGCGCTATTTATAGCCGGACGGTCCCGCTGGGTGACAGCAACGAATACTTTGACCAGATATGGTTTCCTTCAGAGCCGCCTGGAGTCGCACTGCGCGGTCCGCTCTGCTGCGGCTGCACAAGCCGGGAATCCGCACAAAAACCTGCGCTACACGAAACCGTCCATGACCCGCAGATAATCCTGAATTCAGCAGCTTTCAGCGCGCTCACCGAGTTTCCTCCCCCGTCCCTGGTCTTCTCGTTCGCAGCGGGTTTGTGTGGAGGCAGAATCTCATCTCCCGCAAAGGGCAAAGTAAACTTATGGGGAGAGATCCTCCTCCTCCTCCTCCTCACTCTCCTCCTCCCCCCCAACACGGCTGCCCTGTCACTCCAGTGATGTCAGCAAGTGCAACTATATCCATTATCGAACAGCACTTCCGTCTCATAAATGCTAACGTTTTAATGCACACAAGTGTTACTTTTGACCCACTGGAGGGTGTTTGTTAATGCACTAGTTGATGACACACTGACAGGTTGTTAATAAGAGGTGGAGGTTAAATACTAACATAGGCCAGCAAAAAACATTTATAAAAACACGACAGAACAAAAGCTAGAAATTATGAGTCAAACAGTCAGAATTGTGACTAAATAATACAAAAGTAATAAATGTTGACTTTTGAATCCCTTAATTGTAATTTACTTACTTTTTTTCCCATCAAGTTTTCATCTTTTTTTTTTTTTTTCTTTAACTGGAAGAAAAAATGGCTTCCATACACCTGTATGTAAAAGTACATCCAAAAATATTAAATAAAAATAAAACAAACAAAAAAACTCCCACAATTGAAAAAGTGGAGCAGTGACTATCAGTAAAATTCCCACAATTTTACAGATTCCTCCTGGTGTGAGCATAATATTTTTGAACAAACTGTGAAAAAAACAAAAAAAAACAACACAACTTGGATTTCATTGTACAAACCTGTGTTGAAGAATGACATTTGCATAGACAGAAGTAATGTTGTTGTGTCTCGCTGTGTTTCAAGTCGGTTTAAGTGGCCTTATATTTCTCAATTCCAGTTGCATCAATCTTCTAATATAACTCTCTTACAGTTAGCAAATTAGTATGCTGACAACTCACCCAGAGCATATTGGAAACCACCGTTTCAATGGTTTAACAATTTAATAGTTCACCTTTCTTGATTGTAAAATCTTGATGTGAAACATAACTAGTACAAGAGTGGTCAAGTTAATGTGGTGGTGAAGTACTATATTTCCCTGAAATGTAGCTGAATGTGTAAATACTCAAATACAGTGCTGAATCAATCTAGTCATTTTCATTCGACCACTGGTCAGATGTCTCACAACTGTACAACAACCATCCAGTTGTATCTGCTCTTCGGCCATGAACCATGTTTGTGTTGCAAACGCAAGTGAAAAAAAAAACTAAGCTACATAGCAAAAATCACTGTTTGTTTGTATTAGATAATGGATATACCACATTTTCTTTTAAAATTCAATTGAAATGTGCTTATAAAGAAAGAAGGAAGGTCACAGTGTGTAAAGTGACAGCTCACTCAACAAACATTTACTACTGGTGGGTTATACAAATCACATTTGGTGTTCAGGTGACATTAAAATTAATTAAAATCCATTTGGGGGGGTTGTCCTGAGATACCAGCTCACACTTTCAGAAAAATAGCAACCACCAACATTATGAAAGCCTTGAGACAAAGTACACCCTTGCTTTGGCTATATGTTTTAATAGAAGAATTCTTTGTCAACAGCTTTTAATTTGAAACAAACACTAGAAATATTACAACTTATTCTTTTCAGTCAAATAACACAGGATAATATTAACCAAGGTGTTCCCATCAGTGGTGTTTTAACAGCTGTAGATTAATGCAGATGCAGTTAAGTCACTTAGATTAATGTCAAAACGTTTATACACAACAGTAAACGTAAAATAAGACACACCACTGCATGCATAAAGCACAAACGAAACAAATAAGATGAGGGAATAGCATTGATTAACACACAACAAACCATGCAACAAACAGATGACTTAACTTGAAGGACCAAAGGGAATGCTGATGAATGAAAGTGGGATGAAGCTGTGTTGATTACCTAAAGGAAGTGGCTTTTGGCCTCCATTTCACTGAGCACTTTCCCCATAGTTAGAAAATGAAAAGATTCAGAAAAACAGTTGTTGATTCAAAAATACAATTTTTGGGAGGTCAGCATGAAGTCCCAGAGTCACCTTGATGGTTCATTTCCCAACACCCATCCTAAGCTGCTGAAGACAAGTCGCCGCTGATGTCAGCAATGATGCTGTGAATCCAAAGGTCCCTGGCTTCCACTGTAGTGTCCACAAGGTAAACTGTCAGCCTGCGTTCCCACAGCTCACCTTTGACCTCTGACAGCTCCTGCACACTCTCCACCTGGGCCACCAGTGCATGATTCTCCACATGGTTCCTGAATAACATGGCGGCTTCCTCTGTCCACTGTTGCTGCGTCATACCTGTGGAACCAACAGGAGAGGGTATCAGTGCTCCACCTTTTGTTATCAAAGATAATGTGGCCTTAACCTCTTAATGAACGCCCCTATTTTAAGGTTCTTTTTCCAAAACGACATACCGAAATTAAAAGCATGACAGCTCCCACATAGTTTGAGACTCAGGGATGTGCCTGGTACCATTGGAAAGGTTACACCTTCAAGTTTTTCTAGAAGTGTAAGTGTGATTCTATGACATACTGACAGAGTTACAGAGGTTGGAGCACAGGTTTTGGTTTCCGTCCAATTCAAAATGTCAATAAACTGACTAAGATATAAGGGTTCAGGTATGTCTATGGACACAGCAGACACAATTAGGCCATAGCCACAGGTCTCAGCTTGCTACACTCAAAATTTGAAGTCAAGACTAAAAAATTATTTTTCACAATTTTTTTTCTAAAGGCATGTCTGTGCGTTTTGCTTGGGTCCTATTTTTCCAAGAGCGCCTACTGAGATTCAAAGGCTTATAACTTGAGAACCCCTTTACCTAGAAACATAATCTTGGTCTCAAATGAAAGCTAAGACCCTGGGGTTTCTTGCTTGTTCGACACTTGTAGCTAGTTTTGGGTAAAATGACATGGATATTCCCATTCTATGGACTCTTGGCGAACTATGAAAAAAGAAATTGTGGCATGACGTTGTAGCTGTGGAAAAAGGGAACACTCCGAAGGTATGTAGGCATTCTTGCTTCTTGCGGTAGAGGGCTCTTTCTAATGTTGTGTCATGGTGAGTTTAGAAGGCTATTACATGGTCTGGAAATAACTTTTTTGGGCTTAAAATAATCACAACAGTCTCAGCTTTCCAACAGTGAGTATATACTGTTAAGATCGGATGCTTAAAACTATTAGCAAAAAAAATATTAGTTTTTACGAAGGGTGTTCGTTTAGTGAAGGGCGTTCCTATGTTGGAAAGGTGTTCCTTAAGGGGTTAATGTATTTAATTTTACTGAAACAGAATTGTAATCCGACTCACCTGCCAGTTGCGCAGAGATAGCCTGGAAGGGCAGCTGTCTGAACTCCTCTATCAGGGGCTGGAGCAGAGATCTTTGGACCAGCTCATGTTTTCCATGGTCCAACTCGTAGACGGAAACCAATCCATTGGTCAGAATCCCCTTCACCTGCACGCGGTGCCAGCTAGACAGGAGCCGGCAAAAGTTAAACCATATGACATTTAAATTCTGTTAATCAGCACTAAACAGACAGATTATCACCTGTAATTTCTGAGATGTCTGCAACTAGTGCATGGGCAATCAAAGATAAGCAAGATTCATATAAGAATAACTGCTATTAGTATGAATATAATATTCTAAAGCATTATGCTTTCTATCATGTTGTTTCTGACTTCTTTTGGTCATCGTAATATAAAAGATGTTAGCATGACTACATGATGTCCCGGATGAAGCAATATTGTAGGTAAGCTATATGGCAGGTCTGCGTCTGGTGTAAAAACACTGATCACCTACTTCTTGTCTATTTTGGCAGCGTAGACATCTCCTTTCTTCACATCTGTGGCGGTGTTGGTCTGCCACGTCTGGTTATAATAGAGGATCATCTCCCCCATCAGTACAACAAGTTTATGCAGATCCTGCCATTGCTGCAGCACAAAGTGACCAGGGTGGCAGGCCACTGGCACGAAGACATCCATGTTCTGTCCGGGCTGAAAGAAGGAGGAGGAGAATGACGTTTATAAGGCTGTGTTGAATATCCATTTCTGTTTGGCTAATGACAAAGGTTTGTTTCCTTTTTTTCTTCCTCTGTACGCACAATTATTTTATCATCAAAGTACATGTCGAGTGTGGTCCATGGTCTTTGAACTGTGTCATTGCGTTAATTGATCCTTACATTGCTTACCAGTTGTCTGGTGACAGTGAAGTCGTGTACATATAGTCTATATCTGCTGACTGTTAATATTGTGAAAACCAAACTAAACACAAAATGTTGCCTAGATTTAATGCACAAATTCGCAAACAATGAATCACACTATGTGTGAAGACAGACCACGACATACATATATACATACATACATACATACATACATACATACATATATATATATACATACATACATACATACATACATACATAAGTGGGCCAAGACCACATACCTGGGGGAGCTCAAGCGGGGGAGGCAGCGGAAGTGGCTGCAATGCCGTTTTGGTGGTCGTGTCTGGTAGACGTGAGTTTCCTGCTCTGTCAACAGGTTGCCCAGACAAGCTGCCAAGAGTCAACCTTTCCACCAGAGCACTGTGAGCTAGAAACGTGGAAAAACGGGTATGCAAAACAATTAATGCAGAGTTAGCACTATACATAAACCCCCATAAAGCTCTTTCGGATGAGGTTGGGCCAGACTTGTTTACATATGCAAAAAGCTGATTGTTGTTGGGAACAGCCCAAAAAGACTTTCTGTCGGATGTGCAGTTATACCCGTATCCATGCTGCTGTTACTGCTGGTGATTGTGTTGTTGTTGTTCCGTGTTGTGAGTTTGTGCCACAGCTCTGACTGAGCCAGCTGATAGTTGATGCTCTTTTCCAGCTGCTGACTGTCAGTGCCGATGAACAGGTACATGTAGACCAGCCAGTCACCTTTGTGCTGCTCCAATTTGAAGATCTCAAAACGGAGAAGAAATGGAGAAAAAACAAAAAAAGACACATGTACACAAACTTAGAGTGACCTTGAGGCCGTTGAGATTGTTTCACGCTGTTCTCTAACAAGGCCGTACTCGTAAGCTTGATTTGCAGTGTTTATATTTGGGATATTTGGCGTTACATCAACAAAACTGCTGCTGCACCACACTCCCTGTCAGTATGCTTCAAATAGTCAAGCCTTTATAATCAACATACACTGAGTGGTCACTTTATTAGGTACACTTTTTGAACAACATTTCATGGTTGAAATCACTTCAATCAAATTTCTTCCCAATTCGGATGTTTTGTCTGGACAAATGAAGGACAGATATTTACATTAATGGGAGGAGAAGTGTAAATAGGAGAGTGGCCACTGAGTTTAATTTCATGCTTTATTTGTTGCATGTTTGTGCTGTGGCAGCAATCACTGTGGGAAATACAAATGCAGAAAAAAATAAGTTTGTGTAAGTAATTCAGATGTGTTAACTGTATGTTACCTTCATTTTACAGTCTTCAGAGCGCAGGACAACCTCCTTTACCCACAGAACAGCCTCTGGGCTCCAGTCTCCCTGTGGAACAGCAAGGTCGGCCAGGCGACATTTGGTAGCCTGAAGAAAGCAACAAAAACATGGGGACACGGGTAAAAAAAACACAAAACATTGTTGAAGTACCATAGATCCATGAAAAGAACAAAGGATACTTCTCCATCAACTTAACTGGTTGAATAAGGTGCATCTACTCCCACAACAGGAACACACACAAACAACGGACCTGTGGTGGGATGATGACAAATTTTTGGAGGAGAAGAGGGGGGAACTCTCTGAGAGCTGTGACCTCTACAGTTGCTGGAACACCCCAGTCAATGAAGAGGATCTCCATCACTCTGTTGCCGTACATGGTGGTGATCTGAAAACAAGAGCAACAACATGTGAGCAAGTGGGTGCCAAAGATATTCGACTTGAAACTGTCTGCTCAACAAAACAATATCCCAATACTCTCAATGTCCAAATGTATTATAGGCTTTCAATTTTAAGCTTTTAAAAAGGAAATACATTCAAATTCTGTTCGATTCTGTTCTTACCTCCACTCTGGACCACTTTCCTTTGTGGCGGGCTAGACAGAACTTGCCACTGAAGGGTCTAGACACCAGGGACTCAGAAGTCACCTGGAACATTTATAATTTGGGTTATAGCATCAACTGCAACATGCTGAAAAGGTTTAAGAGACTTAGGACAACAGTGTATTGTTGTGATGCAGTATGGGTTTAGTATTGCTCTAAATATTTGGATAAAGTTATCCCCGTTTTTATCAGATCAAATCTCAGTTACTGTAAAACATTGTTTGCCTGCCTCTGTCAACACAAGCTCAGCTCTTAGGAACAATGTGCAGAGCCTACCTACAGGTCTGACTTTATAAAGCATAAACCAATTACTTTCAAAAGTGATATTTATGTGAACTTACTGTAGTTAAGATAATTCAAACGTTTACATTATCAAGAAAAGGACCACCACCCACTGAACAGACACCAGAAAACTACACTGTTGGTATTCTTTACACCTACAGTTCTCAAATAATATAATTTACTTCACTGTAAGCCTTGACATTTTGTACAACACTGCTAAAGCAACATTATTCGATTTTGTGCCACACAAAGTTTTGTCGTAAATACAAATCCCAGGCCTGTACCAATATGTCAGACATAATGTAGGTGATAACTACAACCACATCTCATTACATCAGAACAACGTCATGTGTTGTAAACTATGTTAAAGAAACATGTATGTCGCGCTGTGATCCTTTCCTCTGACAGAAGCTATAGTGCAGAAACAAGGGATGGGGGAGAGCATAGCGGCTGAGACAGAGACACCATTCAGCCTATTACAAGACACTACCATCAACGTGATTTTGAAGCTGTTATTTTAGGCAGCCTGCCTGTAAGTACTCAGGCAAAATGGAGATATTCACAAGCTCCTAAAGTCTTGTCTACCTGGGAGGCGAAGATTGCCTCCGTTTCCTCCAACAACTTGCTGAGTCTTGCGGCTCCTCTGGAGGGCAGCTGACAGTGGATGATACCATCTGCACACACATCTGTGACACACACGTCCTGATAGGTGGCATTCACCTAGAGGCAACAGAAAGATTCATGTTAGATAATAACGGGGAGAGGGATGTCAGTGAAGACCTCACAATCTGCTGGTTTTAGGTACAAGTGAATAAAACTCTACTACTTGTGTCTACTGTTGGACACAACACACCAACATGAGAACAGTACAACAGCACCACTCACTAGTACAGCAGAGCTAAATTAAAAATAGGAGAAAGTGCTCATCCACTGGCATTTAATTGGCTTAATACATGCATCACACTACACATGTAGTTAGCGCCACCATTCTTACAGTCAGAGGGTTGTTCATGGTCTTGTCCTGCAGAGCCTTCAGGCAGGTGGAGTTGATGTTGACGTCATCATCCTGAGAAGTGTCATACAGCACTACCACAGGCATCTCTCCCTGCTGACACGGCTCCAATGCCTCCATCAGCAGGATCTTTCCAACTGCCAACTTGTCCAAGGAGGAAAGCACCAACGGATGGGAGCTAAACGTCTCTAGACCTGGGAAGTAAGGAAGGTAAAGACAGATGGTTGGAAAGACGTGGGATGAGTGATATGTTTCATCTACACCAGTTACACAGGAAAAAGTCTGTACCTGCAAGTCTAACATTAGTAGCCTGAAAGGGCAGTGACAAGAAGTCCTGGTGCAGCTCCAGCAGATTAGTCACACTGGTTTCGACAGAGAAGCCGTGGTCTAAATAGTATACCTGGCAAACACACAGACAACAGTTTCTTTATACAAAAACACAGAAGCACAATGCTTAAAACAATGAATATGTTTGAAACCGATAGGCAATTCACAACAAAAGTCATTTCACGACACTACTAAATTGGACTTATAAAGTGCTGTTCTGAATACTCAAAGAGGCTCAACAAAGTAAACAAAAATTCAGCAGGTCTACAAACCAGCTAACTAGACAAGTTACCTTAACCTTGTCACGGCCCATAACCTCCATGACCTGAGCTCTGGCAAGCTCGTCTCCGTCCTCCCCTCTGACTGCCACAAGCTGACCAACCACAGGGTTAGACCGAGTGTGGTGTGAAGAGCTTTGGTTGTAGAAGGAGTGCATGGCTTCCTCCATGGCCTCCTGGGCATTGGAGTAGCTCTCACCTACATACCTGCACGGACAGACGCACATTCTTTTCAGCTTTTCTCAATCTGTGCATATCAGTCTTCAAACAACGTAACCTAGCAAATCAAATGTGAGCGGTTGCTCATATTTCATTCCTCACAAAGATTTGAGGTGTTTTTTTTAGCAGGTGAACTACTCTTCTGTTCCTGTACTTCTGTTAAAAATAATACTGTTTCCAGCTTCAGGTACTTTTACATTTATGTCTGACAATAATGTGTGCGTCACCTTATGGTAACAGTATTGCTGCTCTTGGCATCAGTAATCAGCACAGAGGGGTACTGTTCTGATGGAGGAACCAGAGGAGGAGGCAACACAGCACCCACGACCTCCAGACCAGAAGGAAGGGGATGGCGACTGAACTGCTGGCTGTCTGTGGCTTCCATGTCTGCTGTGTTGCAGATGTACAGGATGGCCTGACCACAGGACAGAGAATAAGTGACAAACACATTAATAAATACAAATATTTAAACACAAACAGACATTCAATAAGGATTGTCTCTTGGCTCCCTGTAGAAATAAAAGTAATGGTAGGGAAGAAATCACTGTTACAAAGGTTGAAATTGAGAATGTGTATTCTCTTCCCCACACCGATCACCATTCCAACTTATCACTCGACTTTTTTTCATCCTCACATTAACTGTGTGGATGAAAAAAACAAAAAGATCCTCTGAGGCAACTTAATTTTACTCTTAAAGACTCAATTAACTTGACTTTTACATAAGAGCTGCAATGATTAGTCAAGTCCTTCTCACTTCTCATTTATGATGGTAAATGAGAGTCTCTGGGTTTTGGAATGTTGGTTGGACCAAAGAAGCTATTTCGGGGTGTCACTGCCTCTGGGAATTTTTGACGATTACTGTTTTACAATTTTAAAGAGTAAAAGATGCACTGTGTGAATAATCAGCAGATTAATCAATAACGAAACTAACTATCTGTTGCAGCCCTTTTGCACAATGTGTTAACTCTGGTACAAGCTGTGGCTCCTCATTCACTTACCTTCTTTTTGTTGTGTGGTATGGGGTACTCCACAGTGCATATATCCAGCAAGAGGGACAAGTTATCCAGAATATGGTCAGGGAACGGCACCTTGTAAGTTTCCATAAAGAGTTTGGGCAAAGCATGGGCCCACAGACCATGACTGTTCTTTGACAGAAGCTCCTTTATTCTCTGACGCACCTCAGCTGACACGACGACAGTGGAAGATTTTGAGGGGGGGCAAGGGGCAGAATCGGACGTAGGGGAGAAGGTGACCTTCAAAAGGGGTAAAATGTCAGAGCCAATTTGGGGGGGGGGGGCCAGTGGTGTAGCGTTTTGTTTGGGATTGAGCGTAGCTGTAGGTAAGTTGTAAGTGTCTTTACATCCACCACTGGCATTGATTGCAAGATTGATACATGTGGGTAGCCGGGGAGCAAGAGCTGGGTTGAGGGCAGGACTGCGCAGCGTGACTGACGACAACAGTTTACCTGAAGGAGCAGTGACAGGTTGTGAAGGAAAAATAAAGGTGGGCTTAGCTAAGGGGGAAGCTGTATGTATAGGAACATGGAAAGAATGGGCATGAGTGGAAGGCTGTTCAGTTGATGAGGGACATGATGGAATGGGTTTGGTGATGCTGCCTGAATCAGTGGCTGATGTTGGAGGAGTGGTGTTGTGTCGAGGGACAGTAGAAGGGCTAGGAGGCAGAGGAGGGTAGATGAGGCAGTCAGTTCGATTGGTGCCGCAAGGTTTCACAACCTGTGAAGGCCAGATGAGCCGGACAGAGAAGAGAAGGAAAGAGACTTTAACTTCCGTCAACAAATGTTGAGGTTAGGTAAAGGTGTTATGGGCAAAAAAACAAACAAATAAAACAGTGAATGAACAAACATCTGCAATTGGAAAAAAAACAACCGCCTTTATCATCTGTGTATTTAAACAGCATCCGATAATTTCCCCCAAAAAAGATAAGACGTACCCTTATACTACTAAGGCTTCACAATACCTTCTTCATTTGTTTGGGGGTATAACTATTGGCACAAATAAAAGTAACCGACTTACCACACAGATGTCTGTCCACTTTTCGACATCAGTGAGTGTCTGAGGGTGGAGCTTCTGACTGAACATTTCACTGTAGACCTCCGGCAGTTTAGACAACCACAGTCCACTGCAGTAGTTCTGTAGGAGCTGACTTATTCTGCTCTGCACCAGCTCTTCATTATACAGGCTCGACTGAGAAAAATCACAGTTCAAATAAAGAAAAAAGAAAAGTACAAAATAAACGAATTAAAAGGGATGACAGAAAATTACTGCTGTTACATCAGTAACTTGGGGTGTGGCACATGTGCAGCATACATAAACACGGGATTCACATATAAAAAGGCAAACATTGACAAATGTTTTGCTTGTCTATTGTAAGACTTCATTAAGATCTTCCAGGGTGCTAACAGCCAGAGGCAACAGTTCAGTGAATGTAATTTTTTTTAAGAGCAGTAGGTCTATGCAGTTTAATTTGGGCCTTTTATAGGGGCGTAATAAGGACAACACAAAATGTAATGTGGTGTGATTCAGTTGTACCTGGGACTGGTTGGGTCTCCACTCCTCAGAAGGCTTCTCTGCGAAAAGTTATGCAATGTAGAAGGTTAACAATTGCTGATGTCAGGGACAGGATGCAGCAGATTAATTCAGCAGATTGATTGTTTTTTTCTTTTTTTAGTTTTGATCATTGTTTTGCAATATTCATATTATATACTGGTCTGGAATTACTTACTCAGTGAAAAATTAAAAATGTTTCAGCTCTAACTTTTACTCCCCAGACAATATAACAACTGATCTTCTGGATTATCACTGGGGCCAATAAAGAATTTTTTTGTTTCAAATCTGCTATATGAAGCACAATTGATCTGATCATTTGTTTATTGTGATGCTGTGTTATCCTGGCTCCACCAGCTGTCCACAAAAAAAAAAAAAAAAAAGATTTTGACAGAGGTACCGAGTTGTCAGGGACAATTTATAAATTGTTGAGAATTTTCATATTGCATTATTTATAGGCCATGTGCAGCTGTACTATATGTACAGGGTGAATTTCCTAGACATATTAAACAATAGATTATATGATAATATAATAACTGTTCCATGAATAATCCAGCTATTTGAACCCTGATTTATATTCAAAGCCCTAATTCCAATAAATGTTGTAAAATTGATGAGGATACACACCAAGAGGGTCCCACATACCTTTGGGCTTCTGGTCGTAGTTTGAAGAGCTCATCTTCTTCCTGTTCGCAACATAGCAGATTTTAAAGCATAATGTGCTTTATGTCATTCAGTACAAACATCTTGTTGAAGTTCTTGATACAATAATAAGTTAACAGGTTGGTCAAGTGGTTCTAACATAAATTCAAGTGTTCTTGTTAAAATATATTCCGAAATGTCCTCCCATCACATTGCTATCATGACCCATGACCAACATTTTTAGCATTACATACTATTAAAAAGTTGTGATAGCAAACTAACCTGTATATGTACGTAGTTAGGATTTGTAAACTTAAAATATGTGTATCTGCCCAAAATTACACAATATATAGAAGAACCAGGTTGGCTGCATAAGGTTTGCCTGCATGTGTATGTTTACCTTTCAGGTATGGCACACTGTTTTACAGCTGTTTGTGAAGCAGGTGCTCTACGCACAACAGGGGTATTGGAGCTCAACCTTGGGTCCAACTGCCTGATGTATCAGGGAAACAAACGCCGCAACATTGGTTAATTCATTTTTTAATTCACTCAAAGGGGAACTCAACCAATTTAACACATCAAAGTGCATTAACTGGTTGTGACTAATCTGATAAATTGCCAGTGATCATTCATCACTGTTCATTGTGCATTTAAGCCACTAAGTGAAATCACTGGATGCAATTTCTCAAACACATGCAAGTTCCTCTGGAGCCACAAAAGGCTTTATATTACTTTTTTCATGTATGCAGTGGTGCTCCCCAAGATCTATAAACACACCTTAATGTGCAAAAAGTGTCAGAGTTAGAAGTTAAAGCGGGGACAAAAGATGAAACACTATTTAGGATTAGAAAAACTGATATGCAAGAAAAAAGGTTACAACTGACAAATAACACTAATAGCAGCTACAGCAGATCTCTGCTGATAGCAAATATTACTCACCTGTAGTCTCCCGAGGCACTGCAGCCTCTGTAGTTGGCTCTGTGGGGCCGAGAATAGTTAGCTATCCAGTTAGAGGCATCAGCAGACGAGGGTTGGCGGAGAGAAGACCTTGGCCTCACTAAAAGCATCGTGGGGTTAGGTTAGAGTGAAATAAAAGGTGGTGGGTTACAGGCAAAGACGTTCAAAATGTGTTGCTACTCTTAATTAGAAGGCTTTTGCAGAGACAAAGTCCTGACGTAAGACACAAAGCTTTGCGTGTGTCTCCTACCATTGAGCATGTATGGGTTGGAGGGTTTGAACCTCATCCTGCAATTGACCAGTTGAGAGCGGCCAGATTTTTTAGAGCTCTTCTGTCTGGCAACCAACTCAGCAATGTGGGCTGTTTCTTGACACACTGCAGCAAAGCATTTAATCTACAAAGCAGATTTATTGTTACAGTAAAATTAAGCACACTTCTGACAATTTAGCTTAATCTTATGAAGTACAAACTTTTTTTTGGAGATTCTCAATTCTGTGTTCATGCTAGTCAACTGCGCCATGTCAGGCAAAGTAAAAATCACAACTCGGTCGAACAATATAATTATCAAAAAAATAAAAAATAAAGTACCACCCTCACCTCACCCATGCAGTACTCCAGGCGGACCACCGAGGGGATGCTTCTGAGGTAGTCCTCTAGTTTTGAGTAGCCCAGCTTCTTCAGTGGGATGAACTCTCCGCACAGACCTCTGTATTCTGACTGGAGGCTACTAACAGACACACCAGTCTTGCTCGATTGGAGCACTGACCGCAGCATTTTTTTGATGGACTCGCTGTCCGACATGCTGGTAAATACAGACTGAAACCAAAACAGCACAGAAAATATGAATCAGTGGGGTTTGAACTGCACAAGTACAGCAGCAACATCTGAAGGATCAATAAAAAGGCAATGTTGCTGTACTTCTAAAGGCCCTGAAAACTGTCTCCAGAGCTTTGAGTCATCATCATTTGGAACAAGCTATGCTCAGTAAGTGCTACGTTTCTTCTAACTTTTGGGGACAACATGACACAGAAGTAACAGTACCGGGGCTTCAACATGGTTTGGGAGTTTGGGGAGGTACTTCACGGTTTTAGAGTCCATTTCATCAGTTCATTACCATTGTTAGGAACATTTGAAAGCATAACAAAAAGCATTAGAGAAAGGAAGCCTGCAACATATATGGCAAAATGCAAGCTGTGATAGTCAAACCTGACAATGAATAGTTTGTGTAGTTAAGAGCCAATTATTTCATCATGGAGTTTTAGGGATAGATGCAAGATTTATGGCCTTATTTTCTCCCCCCCAATAATTCCAGCATGGACAAAACGTTCGTATTTCGCCACTTTGTTGTCAACACATTCCTGATTACTTTTGTAGTTATTTGTGAAAGCCAAGATTTAAAATTAAAGTGTAGCAGTTGATATCTCACACTAGAATCAGCATACTCAAACAACAAATTCGTGAATTTAGCAAGCATAAAAACAGACATGGCACCCTCCTCAGTGTGTCTACAGCCACGAGCCAAAGTTTGTGGCGCCCGCTTTCCAAGTTATTTCAAGATGGTGTCACTAACAAACCTTGGACATTCATTTTCGGACACAGCCTCCATGGAGGCAATAATAGGCCCTGTCCGCCCTCTGGCTATCGCTACACACATCGTGGCGAGTGGGTTGATGTGGGCGTTTGCTAGCAGCTAACAGTCCGTTTGCAGCTAGCACCTAGCCATAAAATAAAGTTTATTTCAGCCCACAATTGACCCATCGCCAACTAATACAAAAACATTTCCGACGTTAGCTTACAGATATTAAACATAAAGATGTTTCCATGTTTGCCTTACCTGTAATTTTAGACTGCTAACGTTAGCCAAGCTGCTAGGCTCGTCTACCGCAGCATTTAAAATCACGCACACGCCCACACAAGTTCAAAAGGTCACTGCCAATGTTGACTTTAAATGTGCCTAAAACTCATCTATTGAACAACTGATACCACGTTGTGGTCGATCAACCAACCTGTGAATCTTCTAGAAAAGGTCGTTGAATTACTTACTTTTTTAGCTAAAAGGTTTTTAGGCAGTTGAAAAGGTTCAAGTCAGCGTCAACGTTCTTCTTCGTTGGTTTAAGGACGGTTTGCATCTGAAATGTTGCGTTACCGCCCCCTACTGCATGGAAAGTGAGACTTAATTTTTCATTTTTAAAACAAACAAATCAATATCATATAAATCAAAATAACATAAATAGGTATTGTCAAATAAATAAATAGTTCTTAATGAATAAATAGATAAACAATAGATACATTTCCTGGCTCCTCATATAACTCTTTATCAAGCATTAAGAGCATCATAGTCCCACTTATACCACACAATGAATCACACCAATAGAGCTGTCACAATTCTTTTTATTTCAAACTCAAAGCGTTTGCTTGCCATGGTACAGGTTCTCAAAATGACTATAAATCAAGCCCAATAATATAAATTACAAATTATAAATGCTCCGTCTGACCTGATCAAATGGTGACTAATTAATTAAACACGTTAACAACGTCTTCTTACTCAGTTGCTATTCCACAATTTTTTGTTTGGTCTTTGAAAAAAACCTTTTGAAAACACAACAGTGTCCCTTGTACAACATGGAAATCCTCTAAAAAATGACATATTTAAAAAAAAAAAAAAATCCAAGAAAATGTTTCTTTAACAGTCTTCTGCTGGTATGACATCAAACTCTGGTGGTGACTGTGATGCTGCTTGGCGACTCTGTGTTTGAGAGGCCATGACCCAAGCCTGCAACACTGCATCTGAGTGTGGAGATGATGATGTCCGTCGTGATGAAGTTACGGAGATGTGGTGCTTTCTGAGCAGGATCAGACGAGGGTTCCGCAGTAAGGTGTAAAGCAGTCTCCAACGCCTCCTGGCCTGACTATTCCCAGGGGATTCTGAATAGAAATTAGAAGTTAAACATGCAAATTATAAAAATGCAGTAGTCATTGTCAGTGGATGGTTGTGCATGTAAGAGCTCTACACACACCCACCTATCCACCCACACTCACACACACGCGCTCTCTCTCTCTCTCTCTCTCTCACACACGCACACACTGACCAGATGGCGTGTTGCTGAATGTTGAATATGAAGATGCAGCGTGTCTCTCCAGCGTGTTGGAGACCAGCAGCTGGCAGAAACACACCATGACTGGATTGTTATGATAGTGGTCAGCAAAGATCATCCCAACCCAGGTGCTATAGCCTGGAACATGCAAGACACAGGCCTACTGTTACATCCACACACTATACATAGGAGATAACACTGTAGCATTTTATAATAATAAACAAGACATACATATCTACATTGCTCTTCACACTATTACTATAGTTGTTGTCTTAAAGGGTAATTCCACCAATTTTACACATTAATGTGAGCTTACAGAGAGTACTGCTGCATATGTTAAAGTAGTATAAAGTCTTTTGTGGCTTGAGAGGAAGCCACATACAATCTGATAAATCACCTCCAGGGATGTAACTCAGTGGCTAGGTTGCATTGTGGGTAATGTAGTCATCTGGTCTAGTACTGCACTCATCTAACAAGGTTGGACAGTTTCAAAACAAATGATCAAGATCGATACAGCAGAACCAGAGAAATCAGCTGTCTGTTCCACACATTCTTTTTCCTTTTCAAGACATGGTCTACATTACCCACCATGCAACTTAACCACTGAGTAACATGAAACAAGACCTATTAATACGCTTTAATGTGTAAAATTGGTGGAGTTACCCTTTAAGATACACAGCAAATCCGCTGGAACACTGTGAAATGTTGCCATCTGCTGGAAGATGTGGTTGCAAGCAGGTTAATACCATTTTCACTAAAAGTATTTACGACAAAATCAAGTTTAGCTGTGTTGTTTTATGGGGGTAAATCTTGAAATATCCCATATATCCTTTAAACAATATTTCATTTTTGTCTCACATGCTTATTAGCTGAAGTTAAGCTTACCGGCATCCATGCCTTCATATCCTCTCTGCATTATGGTCCGGTCTATGCGTGACACCAGCCACGTTCCCGCCAGAATGCTGCTCAGCAACCTCAGTATGCAGTTGCCGATCCCCATCACCACATTGTAAAAAAAGAAGAAGTAGTTGAAGCAGTGGAACGCCTTCCTGGAGAGGAGGAAGAGAAACTGTGATTCCAGGTCACTGTACAAAGCAGGTTGACTTTGAAAATATATTCACTTTTTACCCTTAAGGGGATTGCTAACACTGTAAAACACCACCATAGATGTATTCTGTATCTGCTGGTTTCAGCTGTCATTGAAGCTACTTGACTCTATTAAGTAAGAGAGAAAGTGAATGTTTTATGACTTCAATATCTCATTTGGCCTTTATCACCGGCACTTCCCTTTTCAACAGTGACTTTGTTTGCTGATGTTGGACCTTTGTTTCAGTGTGATGGTTTTATCGCTTACATAAGATGTAGATATAGGCCACCCACCTGTTGTTGAGAGCTAGAGGTTTTTCTTTATCAGTGGGAGACATTTTGTCCTGGAGGAAGAAGATCTGAACCAGAACTACCTGGAGAATCACCAGGGCGATCACCAGGGCGATGGTCAGGCTGAGAGACACAAGAGAAATGAAAATCAATCAACCACTTGGTTATCTAACCACCAATTATATATCCGCAACCACAAGGAAAGCAGCCTTACACTGTAATTCCCAGGTTGCTGAGCATGCTCAGTACCCTGCCATGCTGTATAGGAAGAACCAGAGCATAGACGAACAGCAGGGCAAACAGGAAGTGGACAAAATGGACAATCAAGTAGCCTGAAGGGGAAATGCAGAGGAGACATCCTAAATATCTTATGTAATCTTTATATATCCATGTTGCAGTATGTTTTACTCAGGACTGTTGCTCTGTAACTTTTGATTCTTCTATTCCGCTCTTAAGACTATTCTGTGTGATAGGATCAAAAGCAATTACGCAAAATCCATCCATGCATCATTCCTAAAAAGATTTTAACATGACCAACATTTAGTCAAGTAAAATGTTTTTTCTGCAAACACATTTAGCAGTATGTTACACTTAAAGGTTTCTTGGGTTTTGTGGTTTTCTGGAGTTTTGATACTCATTTGTGGTCTTGATCTTGCTGTTATTTTCAAGGGGTGTGATGACTGAGTGGAGGGCAGTGGATATGGCATCCTCTGCAGATGTGTTGGTTCTAAATGCAAAATGTAGCTATATTTCTGAATTTTTCCTCTACATTTCCGACAAATTTTTCAATATACATACTTATAAGTTGTGATTTTCTCACTTGTTAGCGTGGAAAAGTAAACGCAGAACTACCTTGATCATAATGTGATGCTAAAGCCCTCCTCTGTAATTCTTTCAGAGAAGCTTGGGGTTTAGAAACACCTTTTACAGACTGAGACCACTGACTTAAATCCTAAACCAATAAGCCTGTTCATTGAGAGGTTAGCTTTTGCCTGAAGCTTCCTGTTAATGGATCCTTCCCCTTGACTTATGTAAGCATCTCACTGATGGCATCATTTTGGGAGCAGCAGGGTTGAGTCCCATTACAGCCTATGTCTGTTCAGCTGCTTGATTTTGTGTTAAAAGCACGAACACGTCCCTTTTTCACGTTTTTAAGAAGATGAGTAACTTACCCCACAATGTAAACGCTATTTGCCAACCAGAGTATCTTGTGATGGAAGCCTGTGAACATTCAACGAGAAAACTTTGGTTGTGCAATCCTAAAGTCTATTGAGCCAGAGTGTGTGCGTGTCCTTTACATAATCAAACATTCAAATACATGCTCACACATTTGAATAGATCAGACTTGCGGATGCGTGTGTATGCGAGAGCTTGTGCCTGCGCACACAATTAGCGAGGAGCCCCGTCAAGATGCCTGAGAGCCTAGAACCCCGTTTGTGATAATTATGAAGTGTTTTGGCGAAGCTGGCAGGGTGCAGCAGCCTTATGGTTCCACAATATGAGGACCACACAGAAGATCATACACTGTGATGAACACACACATTTTGATCTATCAGCACAGTTATACTAGGGTGGATCTCACACTGGTTAAGTGAAATCTGATTTGCACTACATTTACTGCCATTTGCTGAATGTGTGTGTGCGTGTGTGTGTGTGTGCGCGCATTACTTACTACACTGACAGCTGAGCTAGGGTTGTGAAACTTCTCAGGAAGAAACCCCTTCTGCCCTCTCCACAGTCTCTTCAAGTGTTTTCTGCGTGGACAGTTATACAATGACACTTCATCTATGTCGGGTCTCATTATAACTGGCTGTTGTAAAATCCTACAAACTTTTGAAATCTAAGTTTTTTGGTTAAACTTTCTCTTACCTGTAACATGCCAACACATGGAGGGTGTAGGCTACTGAGTTGAGACTAGCAAAGATGGTGGTAGCTAGCCAAGACTCTGGAATAAAAGAAATCACAACAAGGCTCAACTTGTTTCACACAGTTTTAAGGATCATAAATAAACAACCACAAATTCATGTTCCAAAAATATATTACAAAATTGCGATTTCTTTGATTTGTTGGTGAAGAGTTGCTTTTTGGCTCATTCTCATCATGAGTAATGTTCACAATCAAGGCAGCCGGACAGAACTGTCCACAAGAAACATGAATCATGCAGACCAACTCACTCCTGGCCACGTCGATGAATTCCTCCAGCTGTGGTATCATGGCTCCCAGAGCTTCAGTCTGATTGCAAGAAGTCACCAGATATTCTAATGTCTCCTTCCACTTCTCTACTCGGTCAAAAGCCACATTACTGACGCTGTAGTCGGCCAGGGTCATCTGTAGAAATTAAATAAAGACACATTTGTAGAGTCATCATTTTCCAGAACAAAGAGTTTGGATGAGACATTTGGTTTGACTTAATGAAAGGGCTGTCAAATTATACCGTATACAGGCCTATGAGGGATATAATGGCAGTGCCGATGATCCTGTTGGGGAACTTGAAGTGGGGGTCCCACTCATACACTCTTCTCTGGAACCAGCTGAGGGGCTTACTGCAGCACAGAAAGGAGGGTCAAACCTGATTATGGGTGTGTGTTCGCATGACAGTGTGTTGCTGCCTTCAAGTAATATCTGAAATCTGGTAAATCTGTCAAAAGTTAAACGTTTTTTGTAAACAGCTTAACACGTGCAGAAAAAAGTGGTTCCGACAGAAGTGAAACTCTACCTGTGTGCAGGTGTTTTCCTCAGCAGGCTCTTAACATGCTGCACCTGGTGCTGCTCAATCAGCTCCTCAGGGTCCTGCAGTTTATTATTGAAGGGAAAAGATTCAAGATTTATTTATTTTATCATTCTAAAACTGGATTATTTAAGGTTAGTATGTAATTGTAGATTTTAGTCCCATATACTCCTGTACCTTCAATTAAAGATGTATGTATTTGATATTGATATTCTAGGTGGATCCTGGCATAAGGTTAATCCTCACACTCTTACATGATTTGTGTGAATGTTTACAACTACAGGACAATAAAACACAATAAAGATGAGAACAAATAAAAGCAAAAATATGATGAAAAAATTAGGAAAAAAAACAGCAAGAATCAATTGAGTCATTTTACGCAGTGGGCACGCTGACCTCTGGTTCTAGTTGCAGACGTATTCGAACAGCTTTAATCAGCATGTAGATAAATCGTCCCAAGAGGAAGATGAGGGAGAGGATGCAGGGCCACTGGACGATAATCTTCTGGTGTATGCCCAGAATCTTTAAAAAATCACACACAAAGTCACCCCATTTGTTCTTTTTCTCCATGATGTCCAACAAAGTACCCACAGGCAGGTCTTCATACAGAGCCCTCATTCATTTAAGCTGCAGACAGAAACAATCATCTGGACGGAGGAGGCTGGTAACTTGGTCACAAGCCACACGGCAACAAGCACCATTGCACTATGATGAGTTGAGTACTCACCTACCTTACCACTGGGACAGGTGAATGTATCCCAGACCATAATAGTGATCCTAAAAAGTAGCACAGATAAACAAAATAAACCCACTCATCTGTCCATCTACAGCACAAAGTCTTTTATATATTGTGAAAGTGTTTCTTTATCATTTTGTGTGACGTGACCATCATTTTACTGTTGAAATAAACCTTTTGTTGTTCTAATCCACATTGTGAGAATAAATATTTACCAGCACAGAGAGTACAGTATTCCCAGCACTGCCCCAGCTGCTCTGCAAGGCGTGGACAGACAGGCAAAGAAGGGGAAATAGACCAGGCCCACCTCTAATGCTCCGATCAAAAACATTATAGCTGAAGGATAAGAACCAGGGAAACAGCACATCAGTCAACATTATTAGATGCTGTACCTGCAGGGTTTGAATACAGAGCCTGGATCTCAGTGTTCAGCAGTCGGAGTACCTCTGGCCCAGGCTGGGACTGGGAAGGGGACGTAACCTTCAGAGAAGAGCAGCAGGACGCTGGAGGACACGGCACCGAATGCAAACCCATATGACCACCGATTACTCAGGCTGCCTATAGTGTCTAAAGGACTGGGACACAGTCATGACAAACACTATAAACACAGAGCACACAGCTGCTTTAAGTAGCCTGATACATGAGAGCAAGAGGAGGAGAGATGTGAGATAATCCAGACTGTTGCCTATGACAACAAGGAAACCTATTCATATTGCTGTGACTTTATATCCTGACACTCGTCGCTGCTGATGACTTACATCACAATGGCAAAACGTCCTCCCAGGAAAGGCAGTCTGCGGTCGATGCCCAGTGTTTTGGCTCTTTTCTGCAGGAAGGAGAGTATCCCCGTGATAAACACCTGCAGGACGAGAAATCAATACAATCTTCAACAATGCTTTGTTTGCATCACTGCAGCTGCTGGCTTTCTGTTGACTTTGAGAGGGGTGGATGGGCCCGGTTTGTTTTTATCATGGCTAACATGCTAGTTTCTTTCTTTAGGTTTCAGAATCACAGTCAGGAGATTTAAACTTGCACAAATGTCAGTAGATGCAGATCCTCCGATCACCAACAAGCTGATCGATACTGTGTGTCCGAGGTGGCAGAGTGGATCACACGGCTGACTTTATAAGATGTAGATCTCATATCTGAACCTTACACTTTGCATCACCAGCTTGGCAAGTGTCCTATCAAAGCAGCTTCAGATCAAGCTGCTATAACTTCAACTCATTCACTGTAGGTGTAGTAGCAATACCTGTGCTGTGTTTCAGATCTGGCACTGAAAGAAAAGAATTGTAGCTCCAACTTAAAAAGCACAACAATAAATTCAGTTAATTTAATTTGTTAACTAACAAGATTAATGAGTTACTAAAAGTTAGTTAGCAAACTTTTTTCCGTGTGATTGTACTGTGGAAAAAAATGTTTTTGAATGAAATGCAAGTTTAAATGACATAACTTACCCTAAAAAAATATATTTTTTTAAAAACTCAATTTATTTGCGCATTACCAACTGAATTTTTTTTTTTAAAGATAACTCTGATAATTCAATTTCAATTTTCAGTGTGTAGTGTTATTATATTTCTAGACACCCTCTGTTATGTGAGTACATCATGAAAACATAAACATAAAATGCCATTTCCCAAATATCACTTTATGTAACACTTCATAACAAGGGTACAAATCATAAACTTAAGTAATGACTAACTTACACATGACCTGGATGATCTGATGAATAAACTGATATAGGATGCATCATAAAGTCCTGTTGCTCAACATTAACACATGATCTAGTTACTATAACCTCAGGAGATCATTAAAGAATGTTGATCCAGCGATATACTTCATACATGAGTTGAAATGTTTAAAGTAAGCTGGATTTCATTTACATAAATGTTTGTCCATGTCACAGTATTCACGTATTTATGTTTGAAAAGCAAGTGTTTACATCCTGCATCTGTTAAAGTCACGATGAGTCATGCGTTTGTTAATCATTAGTTAAGGATATGATTCTGCCCTTACTATAAACTGTTAACAAAAACGCATAAAGCGTCAGCACATACTGATAGCTTTACGTGTTCCTTGTTGTCATGTGAAAAATGAAATATCGTCATTGTTCATTGTTTTTTTAGTAAAACTGAGGGAGCACTCATTTATTGTTGAAAAATTGAACCTTTTTTCTTAAACTAAGTAAACCATTTTAAACCCATTTGACAACCTGACATGTACAATGTCTCAAAGCTGTTATTTTTTGCTGCAGACAGGTTGACACTCTGGATATATCGCAGGTTAAATCGATGGACAACTTACTGCTGGTATGAGTGAAACATGCAGGAAGAGTTCCATAGAGATGCCATTCTCACAGTCCTGAACTCGACTGTCGACCCTGGAGACACAGTAACCATACAGACAGGATGTAATAGTTTGATCTGACTGATCTATACTGTGGGAACACAGGGCAGGATGGAAACAAGGGGGAACAAAGTGAAAGTAGGAATCAGTGAATGGGATGAACAGAGCTAAACTTATCAAGAATCATTAAAACATCACGGCTCAGAGGTCCTAATACATCGACCAGCATCAGCTCAGGTTCAGGTTCAATGCTGCTTTATCTCGATTCGAAGCTGCTCGTGAAGTCTGCGACACACTAACCCGTCCACTGACAGTAACAAGGTAAAGAGCCGCACCGTAACGTCAGCAGCAGAGAGCAGAGTATTCACAGTCTGTACTTACTCATGCTCCACGTGGGTTCCTGTCATCGCCAGGTCGCTGCAGTCTTGAAGGCTCTGTCTCTGCTCTGCCGTAAAGACCGAGGAAGCAACTGGATTCATACCACTTCTCTGTTTCCTGGTTTCGGTCATGTGACTCACACAGTTGACCTTTGACCTCAGTATTCAACACTTTATTTCTTTCTGTTGTTTCATGTCCACTGTCCCAGCGTGTCGCTCTGTGCTCCTGTCATCTTCATGACACACACACACACACACACACACACACACACACACACACACACACACACACACACACACGCCTGAACATTATCGACCGCTGTGTTAATCAGTCTAAGACGTGTAAATATTGGCTCCCAACACAGATAACCAACCGATCATTCACCTCCTGCCTCCACAATACAAAGGAATGCTTTCAGATTATGTTACCTAAAAAACACTTTCTTTGTTTTCTTTCCTTTTTTATTACCTCCAATGCATTCACTCGCTTCCTTCCCTTGATTTATTTAATTTGTAGCATCAGTTTTGGTCTTTTATGCATGACTCAGACTTCCTACCAACGGCAGGCTTAGATTTGGATTTTAATGAACTAAATAAAAGGAAATGTCAGACGGTTGTTTACTGCTGATTGATGTTTATTACTCATCGTGATGACACAGACATTTAGGTGAGCTGGGATCCGATGTTGGGTCGATAATCAGGTCCCGATTGGTCACCTTTGTGGTGACATCATCTCCCAGGCAGGTCAGCAGCTCTCCTCTTTGGCGATCAAAATGTCAATCTTGGTTGTTCTGCAGAGAGGATCAGAACACGTCACCGCTGTGATTCAATCTGTTTTGCTCAGCTGGGATTATTCCAACTTTAAATCAACATCGGTGAAAATTATATCAAATATTGTGACGAATCCACCAAATCGCAAAGAAAATATGAATTCTAAGTTCAAACTGTCTACCCTAAACAGATAGTACATGGTGGCTTGGAGTGCCTGACAACCATGACTGATAAAAAAAAACTAAGGAAAATGTTGTCAGTGTGCAGAATGAATGGGCAGATTGTGGCTGTAGAACCAGGCTGTCACAGGCAGAGCCGGTTACCCAGGGAGCCCAGGCTGTGTTCTATTTTTCATAAAAGAGATGTTGAGACAGAATCTCTCTTCATGATACAGTAGTATAATAATCTGACAGAGGTTATCTTTGAAAATACTATATTCTGTGATTCTCAGTTTCCCTGAACCTCAGAGAAAGAAAACTGGGGAGAAAAGTCAGTGGCAAGGATTAGCTGCAAAATATCAGTGTCGTACAGCCAAAAGTCATACTTGAGCAAGAGTGACGATATTGTGTTAAAATATTACTTTAAAAGTGAAAGTCGGCATTGCAAAATATACTTGACTAAAAGTTGTATAGAGTCTGATATGACATGTACATTAGCATCAAAAGTACACGTGAATTATACGTTTATTTATTGTAAAGTGTATGCTTTGTACTTAGTGGTTAGCCGTCCATAAACTTAGTCTATCACTAAATCCAATATTCAGCATTTTTAGGATTATTGCAGTCAGTGTGTGTTTGTTTTCTTTTAGTCAGATCGCTGATAAAGTAAATACATTCAAAAATACACTGATTTGGCTCTGATGCAGCCTGCAATCTGTAAAGTTACTATTAACAAAAGTTATCAAATAAATGTAGCATTTGCCTTTAAACGGAGTGGAGTGGAAGTATAAAGTAGCGCAACATGTAAATACCCAGGAAAAGTACATATACCTCAAAGCTCTACTGAACCCTGGTGCTTGAGTAAATGTACTTAGTTACATTCCATCACTGCAAAGTACAAACTGGTGCTATGAACTAAAAGAAACAGGCTCTACAGCAAATGTTTCTCAGTGATTCACAGTGTGCATGTTTAAAATGTATCTGTCGTCTTCGTTATATATACAAACTCTCTTGTTTATTTATCAAACGTTGGCAATAATGTAACGCACATGGCAATAACGATTATTTGAATATGATAAGAAATCACACCTCATTTTAACTCACTGTGTCTGGATGTAGAAGTACATTTGAGCAGCAGTGGAGAAGTCAGTGGAGATAAAGTGGTAAATGCCATCAGTGAGGATTTTTATAGACATTAAATTGTGTGCAGGGATGAGAGACAGAATATCAGAAAACAGACTTTTCCTGTTATTAGGCTTCTTTGTGATTTAAAGAGGTTTGTACGCAATGCTGCAAGATCTCATGAAATTTTGTGCTTTTTCATGATTTGCTCACCAGAGACGTGACCAGCGTTTTCTAGCACTGACTAATGATCCCCTGCTCATTTCCAGACCAGGACATGAATAATAGACTGAACTGGAAAGCCGCCAGTCATTTGAATCAGCTTCTGTTTACGCTCTGCTGTTTCACCACCGGGGGGCGACTCGGTGACTTCAGCCTCCATAAAGTTGACTTTATATGACCTCATGTGTGAATGCTGTGAGGGTGCAGCAGCTGTGTGTACTTACTGTCTCTGGACACACAGGGTACACTCGTTGGCGTAGGTGTTGCCATCGCTGCCGCACACCGGAGCGAGGTTCAGGGGGCACGCCACGATCTCCTCCATTTCAGGACAGGAAGGCTGCGAGGACATAAAGCAAGCTCACCTGTGATCACCTGAGAAGACAGCTCATACACCACATGAATTTGAATTACACACTTTTTTCCCTCTTTAATCATGATCAAAACACCCTCTTCTATGCACGCACGCACGCACGCACATACACACACACACACACACACACACACACACACACACACACACACACACACACACACAGGGATGAGTCAAAATGCAGCACCTTCCTCAGGAGTCCAGATTTCTTCTCAGCATCTATAAAGAGAGCAGATGACTGATAAAACCGTACGTGTTGAAAAGAGTTGACTCCATACGTCATAAACTCCTGTTTATGAGTAAGTGAGTCAGCAACCCTCCTGATCCAGAGACTAAAATATCTTTGTGCAAAAGTAACATTACAGACGAGAATATAAAGTTATTTCTGTTCTGGTTAACACACTACAAGTAGAGTATAAGAGTGCCTACTAGGGCTGCAAAAACTTTGTTTTCCAGATATAAAAGACATGTTAGTTTGGCACAGACCACAACACACATTGCATTGTCATGATTTAGGTAGTTTTCCCACTAATTGTGAATCAAATCACAATCATAACATCTGTCAAAATTACATCATATGTTCCTTTTTTACATATTGTACACCTCCAGTGCCCACTATCTAATATGAAATTGCATTAATTTAAAGGTACAATGCTCATAATACCCATGCAAACAACTTTTATATAATTCTGTTGCACTTCAACATGAATGTGTCTTTTTCTTTTGTTGACTATCAAAAAACGAAATCTCCTCTGACATGATTTTTCTCCACGGACATGAAATCCTTTTAGGCACAACATGTAGAGAAACTGTTAAAAATTGCACTCTACTCCTTTATCTTGATCTGTAACAGCCACTTTACAATAAATGTATAAAAAAAACCTCAAACAGAGCGTGTTTTTCTTGTGTTACCTGCAGCCACGCAGATGAGCAGAAGTCCCAGAAAAACAGCTCTTCCAGTCATCATGTTGGTGAATGAATAACTCAGACTGACCGAAACCTCTGTGCGTGTGTTTGCTGGCAACAGACTTTGTGTGTGGGGCGCGTGTGTGTGTGCGCGCGTGGGAGCACAGCAGGTGACACACAAAAACACATGCATGCTCTAGAAACTTATAGCGAGCATTAACACACATGCCCACACAGACCGTAAACACATCTTTTGTTCAGTCATTAGCTACAAAATTCCATCTGTCACACCCGAGCTAGCTGTGGTCACACAACAGAAACGCAAAAATAATCAAAACAGGAGTCGTTTTTTTTCCAAAATGTATGATTTTTTTATTTTTTAATGCAAAGAGTAACTATACACAATGAGTAACAGACCCAAACAGCTGTTTAATACTTAAAAATGTAAACAAATAATAATATTGAGCACAAGAAGAGAATTATCACCATCTTACTGTCCTGCGTTTCTCTTTATCTCACTACTGCTTTTCACTCATTTCTCTCAATCATTTAAGCTTCTGTCCTATTTTTCAAGTGTCAAAAAAATGTTTTGACGCAGTGTTGTAGCTTCGTTTCGTCTGAATTATATCTGTGTTCCAGTGCAGACATTTGATTTTAAATGTCTTATTTGCCAAATCTCTTGCTTCTATGTCTCTGACACTACAGGCTATAAAGTGCTCACATTTAGCTGAGGGTGAGTCTGAAGACCCACAGCAGTGATTAGATCCCCGAGATGACGGAAACCCATTCCATGATTTTATATGACACAGAGCACCCTTAATGACAATTGGTCATTACATTAAACCCTGGATATGATTTTTTTGTTTTCGGAATATAAAGCATTGCAAGCACAACTCTAGCAGACGTGGTCCCTGTTTTATGTGCAGTCTGGCCTTTGGACTAACACTGGAAAGTCTAAAATTTGAGTTACTGACGGTACAGTCAGTGCCGCAGCTTATCAATGTGGACAAAACCGAAAGATTGGAATTTGGCAACATCACCAGGAAATAGCAAAAACTTGCAGTCTAACGGAGACTGAGTGAGGGAGAACAAATTGGACATGAAATGTGCTTTTTGTTCTCGACAACAGAGGAGGATTTCTGTGAGCTGATGGATAAAAGAACTGAAACAAAAGCACAACTTAAAACTTTACAAAACCTCCTTGAGATTATGCTGGTTGATCACAGATACATGTTCAGCTCCATTTGGCACAGTTATTGTTTGTTCATTCCACTGGTAACATTTTTTTTCACTTGACATCACAAGATACTGCTGCCACTGTACATAATATCCACATCGGTGATGGCTCAGGTCTCAAACACTTCCATCGTGCCCTAACACAGTGCATGTATAAAAGCACGCATTACAAGAAAAGTTGCCACCTTTAGACCTCATACAAGCAGAGTAGCTGTGAACCTGTTTTCTCCGTATACGAGAGCTACAGTTTTACCCACAGGAACATTTCCATGTCACTCATGAAGTTACATTTTGACACAGATTTCCACTTTTTTTTTTTTTTTTTAACAACAGAATCTGAACTCTACGTTATTTGGTGGTAAACCGACAACAATAATGAAGCACAATTCCGTCGTCTCCAGTCCTTTACAAGCTGATCTGACGGCATGCTCTGGCACACACACACACACACAGAAGTGCTGATAGTCCAGGTGTGTGGCCAATTCGAAAGCATGCAGTATATATTTCCAATGAACTTTTAAAAACACCAGTCCAACATTGTCTGCAATCTTCAGCTTTCTGTTGAAGTCACAACTGCCGCTTTGTGACGGTTCTCCTGCGTCCGTGCTGATTGGCCTTCCGTTCCATTTAAAGAGGGCAGGACAAGTAAAACAAGCCAGTATAGTAGGCTGCGTCATGTACAGACATCAAGCAACCACAATTTTTTTGTTTTGTTTTTGACAATGAAGGACACAATTCTTCAAGAAAAGAAAAAAAAGACAGTCAAGTTTCAGTCATCATCTTCACTAAAAGCTGATGTTTTGTGCTTCGACACATGTTGGAATCTGTCTTATACATTCCTTAGCAGCCTACATACATTGTTGTTGTTTTCAAATGGAGTGCTCGGATTTCTCTCTCCACCATGATACAGTATAGGCACTGTGCTGGACAATGTCAAGGACACCAAGAACAACAAATATAAAAGACAACTTGGTTATCAATCTTAAATGTTATCCAAACAAAATTGGGAAAAAACTCCAAAGAGGTTAGCTTCGTCTGTTAGAATAAAATTATCTTAAAAAATCAAATTAGTAAAAATAATCATGTTGCATGATTGCACGTTTGTGACTTAAATTAACTGGATTGTAAATGCTTCTTTTGCATTAGAAAACAACTGCGCTTGGTAACGAAGAGCGACAGAGAGTTTGACCCTGATAAAAAAGTAGTCAGTCCATCTAGCAGTTGGCAGTGAAGGATCAGAACCTTTTTCTTTCGTTGTTTTACGATACAATACAGAGTAGCACACATACACTCCCCCCCTGACTACTGCTTACTACTTTTAGGACAGGGGATGTTTCTGCTAGAGATATTTCCTTCTATCATCCCAGATGCCGTGTCCACTGAGTGAGTAGCAGTTCTACAGGCTTTCAAGTCTGACACAGCATCATAATCCTGCTGTCGCTTCAAGTGTTTCTTTCTTTTTCTCTGGCCGTCTTAGTGAAGGAGAAGCACCAGTCTCCAACCCTCACAGGAATTTCTTCTCATCTTAAATATATTTATTTATATTTCTTGCATTGATTTGCATTGAGTTGTCATTGTTTCAGTGTCTGTCACGATACCTGCAGTCTCTGCCTTTTCAAGAGGCTGTGCGCTGACGTGCAGGTCCACTGAGAAATGATAACAATTAAAAAATACTAAAAAATAGAAAAAAAAACAAAATTTAACATAGTCTGTCTCCCCCAGCTGGTTAGTGGTCCATATTTTGTGGGTTGGGGGAGGGTGGGTGAAGCTTAGCAACACCCACTGATGGTATGTTGTGGAATCAGACGCAGCTCTCCCTGGTCTTGTTGTCTGTGAGGAAAGAGTTTAGGGAAATGTCCACTACCACAGCGTCCCGCTTGTTCAGATGGACGTCTTTCAAATGGTCCTCATCACTTTGGTCCTTGGCGAAATTTACAAACACCTGCAGGAAGGAAGAGAAGAGGAGGCAGGATTTAGATTTAGCGTAAACAAACTCATAATCTAGTTGCAGTCTGAGCCTTGAGACTTGCTTACTTGGTCTAGAGTTGTCTGGGAGACGGAGTAGTCCTCTATGCTGAGCGTCTCCTTGTTCGTAGAGAGCAGGGAGAAGATGCGGGCGAGGGAGGTGAGGGAGGTGGGCAGCTGGTACTGCAGCATGTTGCGGTGTTTCTCCTTCAGTGTGCTGCCCGGCAGCTCCCGCTCGATGAACTCCATCACCGGCCGGAGGTCTGGGTCAGGGCCAGCCACCCGCAGGATGATGGTGTAGCCATCACCAAACCTAGTAGGAGCATGATGAAGCACATTTCATTCACTGGATCTGTTTAAATGATAATCATTCTCATTTCTTTTGTGTGTGAGCCTATATGCAATGTGACTGTGGCGTGATTTCCCACCTGTTTTTGAGATGCTGCACACTGCCCAAGCAGCGGAACCTGCCGTTGACCATGATGGCCATCCTTGTGCAAAGTGCTTCACACTCTTCCATGCTGCAAAAAACACATGAACACGCTAGGATGAGCTCAGTCACCTCAGACTTAAAACACAAACTATAGTCACTGACATGATGCTATAGAATTATATGGTTCAGTTGATTCAACAGATGTAATCTAACCTGTGTGAGGTCAGGACTACAGATCGCCCCTCTTTGATGATGCTAAGGATTGCGTTCCACAGAGCACGGCGAGCTTTAGGGTCCATGCCTGTTGTCGGTTCATCCTGTAAACGGGAAACATCAGATATTCAACTGTTGCTACAATGATCAAGCTGATGCTGTATGCCACAGTGATTCAGAAGTATTTGTGTATGTTTGAACATGTTCCACTGACCAGAAACACTACAGGTGGTCCTCCGATGAGAGCAATGGCGGTGGACAGTTTCCTCATGTTTCCTCCACTATAGCTGCCCGCTGACTTGTCCACATATTTGACCAAGCCAAGCTTCCGGATGCCCCACTCTGCCACCTGGTGGACAGGATAATATTTGCGAGTTAGTGTCAACCATCTTCTTTTGAAACAATAATACAGAGGATTAATGATCTGTTTATTAACATAGACCAATAGTCTATACAATGCCTCTGCAGACTACAATAACAAAAGGATGAGCCTATTTCATATCTAAATGACCAAAACTATCTGTCATAGTAAATACAGTTGGTCCATGTATATGTGTTCCAGTGTGTGTTACTGACCTCACAGACTTCCTTCTCAGGAACGCCCCTCAGGATGGCGTAAAACTCGAGGTGTTCTCTTCCGGTCAGCAGGTCGTTGATGGCATCAAACTGAGGACAGTAGCCCATGTTCTGATGCACCTCGTCTATCTCTGTGTTCACACTGGAGACAGTTTAAGAGTACTTAGTTTCACAGAAAGCAAAACAATTTAAAGAAAGCTAATTTGAGTTCCAGTGTTGCATCAAATTCTGCCATGATTTAATATTTATTTCAAGTATCACTTATGCCAAGAATGTATTACGGTGTTCACTACCTCTTGACAGACTGGCTGAACTTGCGGAATACACTAGAAGATTAGATGAATTTTAATACAAATGATTGGACCTTTTGAACCATTTTACCTTTTGCCAGCCAGGTAAGCCTCTCCACTGGTAACCAAAGAGTCTCCAGTCAGCATTTTAAAGGTGCTGGTTTTGCCTGCGCCATTCACACCCAACAAACCGAAGCACTGAAGGAGGGGAGAGACATGATATTAGCTTAACCTTATCATCCTGTTACAAGCACAGCTTCAATGATGGACAAACTTTTTATCTGTAAAATACAAGAAAACCATGTGTAATATTTTCTGTCCTGTACCTCTCCAGGGGGGATGCCAACACATAGCCGGTCCACTGCCGGCTTCTGTTTACGCTTGTAAATCTTGGTGAGCTGTCTGAGCTCCAGAATGTCTGACTGTCCTGCTCCGCTCAGGATCCTCTGTCGCTCTCTGGCCACGTCCTCGTCTTCTTCACCGATTGGTTTCAGATGACTGGTGGACGACCTGGATTGACAGAGAGGGAGGAGGGGTCACATTCAACACAGGGTTTAGTTGAATCCTTCTCCCAGAGGGGATTCAAATCTTAATCCCCTTATTGTTTTGACTTATGACATTTTAGTAATGGTTACTGTGTCATGAGGAAAATTCTTGAGGTTGCTTTCTTCACAATTAAGTTGAGGGATCACACGTGTATCGAAGGCTTCACTCACCTCGCCTTGATGCAGAAGCGATACTGAATGAGGACAGTGATGACAAAGAAGATCACGCCCTCTATGGCCATCGCAAACAGGTTCTTTCCCACCATGTCCCAGGCCAGAGGGGAGCGGAACCGGTTCTCACCTTCAGAGACACAAGCAGATCCACAGATCAGACATTTTAAACATATCTAGAAAACATATTTTTGTTTCCTTGACAAAAAAATTGGATACATTTGTAGGAGAAGTCTGCTGAAATTACCAAATCTCTCCAAAGCATCAGCCATTGCCTGATTCTTCACCATGTCAATCAGTCCTCTACCCAGACAAAAGTGAGGGAAGATGAGGAACACGTTCTTTAGGATGTCGTTGATACCACCGATTTCCTTAAATGGGAACAAAGACAATTCTTTATTATGAAGGGTAAAGCTTTCAATCTCAATTACTTCTTAGACTGCATTCAGAAGCACCCTTCTACCTGAAAATAAATAACTTATTTACATTGCTTCCAAACAGCTCCAGAACAAATGTGGACACGCTGCCGTTGATTCCTATCAGTATGTTAACGCTGGTCAGGACCACGTAGGCCGTGCTGGGGATCTTGAAGAAGAACGAGGCTGGGTACATCAGAGGGGTGATGGACCATCTGTGAAGAGATACAGAGATCATTTAAAATGAGAAGGGGTCAGAGAAGTAGAGAAAATAAATGAAAGTAAGGGTCAAACAAGCTGAGTGTGTGTCAGAATGTACCCGTAGAGCAGCAGCAGCAGGGCCAGCACAGGCAGATTGGTGGAAGAGACGTAGGCGTCTTGTTGGAAACACACAAAGATGATGATGACCAGTGTGGCTGGGACGATGTAGTTACACTGTAAGAAATGAAAGAGAGGAGGTTAAGAAGTAGTTTTGGTACATTTTAAGATAATAAAATCAGATAACTTTAATACACCCTAATGCATAATCCATGATTTCTAATTTAGTTAAAACAGAGGCCAAGATAATCTGAAATGTTTTACCATATCCCAGACAAAGTTGGCCAGCCAGTAAAGGAAAGGCTGCACTCCGCTGATGAACTGCATGTGTTTGGCCTTGTTCACTCTCTCCTGGATGAGGAAGACTACAAAGCTTGCAGGTACAAAGGACATGGCGAAGATCACGCAGATGGAAACCAGCACATCCACTGATGTCGTCATCCTGAGGGAGAGAGAACAGATCAAAGAAAGCAATGAGAAGTGAAGTCTCTCAGAAAAGGTCAAAGAAATGTTAGAACTGTTTATGGACCTCTCTGTAGCAACAATAATACTCACAGTGCCACTTGTGACAGCTGCTCCTTGGTGAGGTTGAGTGGGTGATTGTGGGCAGTGATGCCAAACTTTGTGGGGTCTTTGCCGCCTTTCAGACTTGCCCGCAGGATGCCGTTGTTCATCACATTGAGGAAAGAACCAATGCTGTGCCAGCCCTTGTTGTTGAACCAGATCTGGAGAGAGAGAGAGAGGAAGACATTTAGTTTCTGTAACCTCAGAGGACATACAATGCAGGCTAGGAGTAAATTAGTAGCTTGGTGATGAGTTGAATGCCGCAAGTCTGTGAGGGAGTAAAGATTACAGTGTGTCTTGAGTAAACATATATCTTCCCTCCAGCTCTGACTCCCGCTTCAGATTTTCTGTCTTATATCTTTCCAGGTTTATGGTTGCTTTTTCTTTTTGAAAAATTAAAGCTCCTTCAGTTTGTGGTTCTGGTGAAAAGTATGACCCCTCATGACTAAAATGTGAAATTGTAATGTGTAACATTCAAAGTTGGTCATCAAACTAAGAAAAACACAATTAATAAATAATAAAGTGAAAACAAATGGGCAACAAATGCAAATATTATACAATCAAATTAGACAATATCAATCAAATGAGTGAAGCGTGTCTACATGGGTATAACAGCTGCATTGTTTAAGAATTTGGCGAGGAAAGCTTGACGGTGACCTGCAGCGCCACGTGCTGTTGTATAACCGGTGTGTGCGCGCGTGAGTGTGCTAACCTTGACGTTATTCTTGGTGTCCAATCCTTGGATGAAAGTGGAGAGACTGTGAAAGAAACGATCTGCTGCAGTTCCCTGGAGGGTGGGTGAGGCAGAGACAGAGAAAGAGGATAGGAGAGGGAGAGAATCATCTTTAGCACATGTAAACTGGGTAAACTGGGTAAGCTGACACTCTTTGAATCTGCAATAATACACGTATAGTTCCACTACAGCTCAAATTATTGAAACATCAAAATGAGTCACTGTGTACAGCATTAATTGAAACCAAAGTAGTAAAACCAACCACATTATTGAGCTTTTCTTGTGTATGAGCGCAGTAAAATAATACTGTAATGACATCTCTTACCCTCTCCAGACGGAAGCGTCTCCTCAGCTCAGCAATCGCATCATCGATTTCATCCGTGTGGGACAAAAGCTGAGAACTCCTGGCGCCTAACGAGAATCCACCGTATCTGCATGGAGAACATCCGTTTTAATCTCAGCACAGGAAACAGCAGAGAGCTGCTCAGCTCAATATTATTGACAAATCAGCTCAAGATGGATCATGTCTGATAACCTACCTGAACTCATTGACCCAAATCTTATTCTTCAGGCTGTAAGAGAAGAAAATACATAAAATGATTAAATGTTCAACACATCATCATATGAGTTATAAAGCAATGAACTTGCACTAGTATCAGTGTGTGTAAGATTAGTGTTTTACCTCTTTCCAATGATCTGAGCGTAGGTTTTAACCAGATAGTCCGAGATGTTTCTGCCAGTCAGATTCTGAAGAGTGTCTTTCTCACTGATCTTCATCTGAACACACAAACACACAAAACACCTAATTACCATTTGCTTTTCATTGTATCAGTTCACTTTCATTTTTGTGTCTAAGCAGGAAGAAAGGTTGGTCGTTTCTTTGTTGTAAGATTATATGCTCTTCACTTGATTTGACACTTAAGTGTTGACTATCTAATTGTTTGGTGTCACTGACCTGTGGTGGTGGAAGTCCGCCGGCACCAGCGGGACACTCTGGAAGCATCCTCTTGCGTCCTCCACAGCTGCACTCACACAGGGGAGAGGGATTCTCCATAGACCAGTTGCCTTTGTCGAACACGTCCTTCAGACTTTGAGAGACTTGCGGGATTGACCACTCATCCTCAACTGTCGTACAGGGAATGTCCCTGGAGCACAAAAAAAGATATGTTTCAATTTAATTTCAAATCAAAATGTTGTGCATATGTGTAAACAACCAATAATGTGATCTGTTCAAATGTGCATTAACTTTTCTTCTCCAAACTTACGGTATGTGTTCTCCTTCCATGCAGCGTGTTCCAAATCCCGGTTTTTCTGTCAGGGCTCCCAGTAGTGTGTTGGTGTGAGGGTCCTCAGGTAAGTCATTACTACATATCAACAGAGAACAAGTTGCCTTTATTAACACATACTGATATTCCGTAAATGTGAGAGAAAATCCATTTCTTGAATTGTCTTTAAGTGTAAATAGACGGTAAGTGGAACACTACTACTAATAGACTAACATTTAAAATGGCTTTATCATCAATTTTTCATACCGCCAGTATGTGAGTTTCACAGTTACTTCACAATAGTTGCAAAATAGTACAACTGTGCTAAGTGCAGTTCAGCACTCTTTCATTGCTAAGCCGGTGAGTTTAAAAATACATCGGTTAGGTAACATGCAGACATTAATGCAGTTAGGTAACCTTTACATCTTTAATGGGTTGTGCACTTAGGTGATGGAAATAACATGTTTATTTAAATAATGTTTCCTTTTCTTGACATAAAAACTGAATGAATGTACACAATAAACAGAATATGTTTTTGTTTGTACAAAAGTTCAAGATAAATGAATAAGAAGAAAATCAATGCAATATCTCACCTGATGAAGGTGAACTGTTCTCCATACATGCCAGGATCCAAAGCCAGACTTGGGTATTTTCCAAATGGAGGAACAATCAGACTGAACACCAGGGCAATACACACAAACACGGCTGGAAGAACAATCTGAAAAACAACATCATGAAAATGCATTAAAATTGTGTTGATGTAAAGCAGAAAGACCCACATTTGCTTGTCTATTTAAAATTGTTTGTCTATGAAAACACCATCAGTATACCTGAGCAAAGAAGCCTTTCCTGGAGCGCCGAGCGTAGAGGAATCGTTTCCAGAGCAGTGCAACAAACTGCTGTCTTTTCAGACTCCAGCCTTTGACCTGGTACGAACCTTTGCCATCTGTTCCACTGAGCCAGTCGGTCTCCCGGGATTCTGCACATAGAGATGGCGATACAAGTGAGCAAACTTGCAAAATGAAGTCTGTTTCCTGATTTTGTAAGTTTACAGAATGCCTGCAGTTGCAATTGTTCTAACACAGAGAACCAAATATGTATGTTTTGCAATATAAATCTGCTTTTCTTCAGACAGGGTGAAACTGCACTTTTTCTAAGATGTGACATATCTGTCATCATTTTCTATATATATTTTTGGTACAACAAAGAGTAACAGCAATGATAGCAATAGAAATTATGCTATCATTGCACTGCATGATGGGTAATGCAGTTCTACCTGGGTCACCTTCAGAATCGTTAAAGTCAAAGTCGTCCTCAGTGAAGGGCTTCAGGCAGCTCTGGTGGTCCCCAAATGCATGATGGCGGCGAATTCTGGTTGGCACAACTCCATCTGCAGCCACAGGAGGATGGACACGTTAACATAAACTATTATTCGGGTTTCAAATCTTCAGTTTTGTTTAAACCATAACCCTCCATTTGTTCTGTTAACTTTCAAATAAAAGTGCAAACATCACCTGATAGCTCAACAGCATCCACTCCACTGTCCTCAGCCACTTTCAGGAAAATCTATAGAGGTGGAAGAGATACGATTAAAACATTGGCAGAATCATTCAAACAATAAATCAAGCAGAGAATTAAGGCCAGGCATAAGGGTGTGTAAACCCTTTGCTGCTCCTCACCTCCTCCAGGGTGGTATCAGATATTCCATAGCTGGATATTCCCAGGTCGGTGAGGCGGTCATCCAGCTCATGGAAGAGCTCTACAAAGGCTCCGTCTTTAGCTGACTGATAGGGCAAGACATAAGTGAGCTCGTGGCCAAGGTCCTCAACCAGACGAGCCTCAGAGACATGCTTGAATATCACGTTGGAGATAAGGGACACATCTGTGGGGAAGAAACCAGCAGAAAGAATGACGGGTTCGTTAATTTTACAAGAATAAGCTTTTCTAGCTTTGAAGTAGCCAACTGAGTGTCAGTTCTTACCGATGGTGGTGGTTTCACTTTCTGGCTCGCTGCCCAGACCAGCATCAGAACTGCTCTGTGATACACTGTCCTCCTGAGGCAAAGATAAAGAGAGCAAACAGTTAAGTAAAAGAAAGACTCAATAAAACACAGAAGTGAGACTCCTCCTCTTGCATCTTTAAAAATGCCTGTTCCTCTTGATGTCTCTCTTACCTTCTCATTCTTCTTGCTGTAAGAGACGGTGCTGGCAGAATTCCTGCAGGACTGAAGCGTCAGATCATAGTCTCTCTTGACCAGGGTCAGATAGTAGCCAGTGCCAAGTTGGGTCTTCAGGAAGAGCGAGGAGCCTACGCAGCACAGCTTGCCGTGGGAAATGATGGCAATGCGGTCACCCAGGATGTCAGCCTCGTCCATGTGGTGAGTGGACAGGATGATGGTGCGGCCTGACCGAGGAACAAACACATTCATCAGAGTTAAATACATATATGCGAAATAACTATGATATGACCAAGAGTCAACTATCAGTTGTATTTACCTTGTCTGTATTTAAGCAGCAGGTCCCAGATGCCCCTGCGAGCATAGGGATCGACCCCAGCAGTAGGTTCATCCAGGATTACAACCTTTGAGCCTCCTACAAAAGCCAGGGCAACTGACAGCTTTCTCTGCATCCCTCCTACAAAGACAACAGGAAGAAGACGTCAGAATTATCAATCAATTGTTAATCAATTGTCAATTATTATATTTACTATCTAATTACTATCTTAATGGAAACTCCCCTTCAATTAAAATATTACTTGTGAAGCCACTAAAAGGAAAAAAAATAAAAACAGCAAAATATTCAAACTGACCAGACAGTGTGCTGGTGCGAGATGTTCGTTTGTGAGGCAATCCGACATCGTTCACAATTTGTTCCATCTCAGCCTTCACTTTCTCCTCCGGCAGGCCCTTCATACGGGCATAAAACCAGATGTGTTCCTCCACTGTCAACCTGGTTTACAACAAATCACACAATTGCCAAAAATGTTAGCGGGAACAAATTTGAATAGAATTCAATTCTTAGTATAAACAGATTCTGACACTGAGATCTAGACTGTAAACGTACATGCTGAAAAGTACGTTGTGTTGGGGACAGACACCAAGATTCTGCCTGATGGTGCTCAGTTCAGTGCGGATGTCCTTGCCGAGGATGTAGGCTGTGCCAGAGGTGGGTGGAAATAGTCCTGTCAGGATTGACCTATCAGAAACGCAGCAGGGAAACAATAGTCATCATTGATCGCCATCTCAACAGAGTAGATTTCTGACTGAGGTGTATTTTAGATGCACTAGAGGTAATGTTTGCATTATCTTACATTGTTGTGGTCTTGCCAGCTCCATTGTGTCCAAGGAAGGAGGTTATCTGTCCGTTATAGAACCTCAGGGACAGCCCGTCTACAGCCAGCTTTTTTCCGTGGCTGTAGACCTTCACCAGATTCTCAATGTAAACACCTGGCTCGATGTGGCCCGGTTCCTCCTCAATACACACAGCTGTGGATAAAATAAAGACAAGGAGAACGACGTTTGAATCACAACGTTAATTAATTACAATTCATATTTGTAAGGATACAAAAAACAGAAAGACAAGTAAATATGTACATGTAAATATGCAATGTAGTGATGATTATGATTTGTACCGTCAGCGTTGCCCTTCTTTGATAGAGGGGTGGAGAGGTTATTGTTCTCTTTTTCTCCACACCAGTATGTCCTAGTGAAAGGGAAATACCAGGACCTGGGGATCCCGTATTGACCTGTAATAATGAATGTTTTTGATGTCAGTCCTGTTCACTATAACGACCACAAAAAAACTATTTAACTGTAAATCAATGATTTAAGGAAAAAATACCACAAACTTTATTCATGACTCACCAGGGAAAACAGCTTCGATGTACCAGGTCATTATTCCGTAAAGCACGGCGTCAAACAGCATGAGGGAGATAGAGGTGGTCAGGTTGTAGCTGTCATCCTCCAGAGGGCTGGCCAGCAGGTTTGACCACTGGATACCGACCCCCTGCTCCTCGAACAGGGCAAAGTACTCACAGCCAAAACCAAAAGCCACAGGAGACAGGAGACTCTGGAAGGACAACAGAGAAGCCAGTTATAAGCTAGAGAAAGATAATATTTCTAGAAAGCATGCACATGATTGTTTGGAACATGTAGGACCATTTGACACAATAATAAGGACCTTTTTTATTTCTCTATTTTAATTTGAAAGTACATACGAGGGTGAAATTTCAATAACCTTACAATTAGCACAAAATAATGACTATTCATGTCTTATTGATATGTATATAATTCAGTTTTTTCCACGCACCACTACAACTTTTGCTCCAAAGCCCACGTAGTCTTGCCAGGCAACACACAAGACATAGGGTAGGTAGAGGGTGAAGTATATAATGCCACCGCAAGCAGCTGCCAAGTTGGCGCGGGAGAACAGGGTGCTGATGAGAAAACACTGCATGATCGTCACTACGCCGAAGGATCCCAGGAAAAGAAACACCACCCCTGGGTCACTGTAGGGCAGCAGGTTTCCCATCTGAGAAGGGAGGAAGGGTAAATAATGAAAAAGACAGAGAATTAAATAGTTTTCTGGTGATAGCAGGATGATATCACTTGTTTTCCACAAACTGATTAAATTCTTAGACAATGAAGTGTCGTGATCATGGAAAACCTTGACAATTGAGTTAAATGTTGAGTATAAATATCAGCAATGATCAGTGTGAGTGACTTCACTTGTTTTCTACAATTTACTGACATTCCTGCATGATGACAGAGTGTATGCACGTGTATGTGTGTGTGTGTGGCAAAACCAACCTTCAGTAACATCACCAACAAGCCGGCACTGATCAGGAGTGGGATTAAACTGCTGATGAACCAGCTGAGCCACAGGATGCCGTTGTTCAGTCCCATGATCCTCATGGTCTCCTTGAGCCGAGCCTCCTTCTCGTACACCACACCCTTTATGATGATGGCCACCGAGTACATCCACGCCAATGTCATGAAGAGAGGCATTGAGCGACTCATCACCCGCAGGAAACTGTGAAAAAAAATCGGAATTGGTAAGTAACTTTTTAAGTAATGCGCAATTCGTTTTTTACTTTTCAAGGTCACTTACATGTCATCGACATAGCAGGGATATGGCATCTGTTGAATGTAGATGCCTGTCTTCTCCTTGGTGCCTGTGACAGCTCTGATGATTCCTTGCTCGATGACATCCTGCAGGTAAGCAAATCCACCCCAGATGTAGCGAAGGTCCTCAAAGGGATCTGCCCTGGGACCGGGATCCCAATATCTGCAAACAAAGATAAAAATCAGTGAGAACATACTTAAACTGCAAAGGTGCGGAGGTTAAATATTAGTTGGACAAAACCTCTTACCCGTCTTTAATCTTGTTTGTCCTTTCCACATTATCGATGTCCATGCGGATCTTATAGTTGACGTTAGGAGGCAAGTCAGCGCTGCTGCCATGGGTGATGTCAGGAAACACAATTCCAGCCCAGAACTTTTGGTTGTTCAGAAGACCCATGGACTTGTTGACCAGTCTCTCCTCATTCGCTACTGGCTCCAGTTTGTCAAGGTTCACACACTGCAAACAAAAAACAAAGGCACACTTTTTACTCCGAGAGTCTGACCAAGAGTAAAGTTGAATTTGAGTGAGTTGTGTCATTTAAACAGTGTCACCTAGTTAACAAAAAACCCTGTAAGAACATCTTTCCCTGAGATAAGTTGTTCTGAAATGGAGCATCTCTTTATCTCTTAAAATGTGAAAAGTTTAAAAGACAGATACTTAATAGATGCAAACAAACTGATCAACTCTTAAACTCATATCATAAAAATGACCGCTACACCTATTACACAAACTCAATTACTGAGTTTAGAGATAAAGTAACCACAGTTGTTGAGATATCCTGTAGATAAGCCTCTCTTATACTGCACATAACTGACATAAGCTGACTTGTACCTCATCTCTCCACACTGTGTGAGAAGCCAATGAGTTCAGAAAGCATAATGAAAACATAGTATGGGCACCCCTAATGCTCTAGCCATGACAGGCTTATATGGTTGCGGTAGGCCATGACATAGTTTTTAGTGCGAGGAAAGTCTTTTAACACACATTATATGATCTCTTTAATGGGTGAGACACAGTCAGCGGGGCAGTGGGTCAAGGAAAGGAATGTCATGGTGTTTACTTGGTGTTTATGTGACATTGACCTCAAGTTGAGGTTTATAAATTCTGTCTTTCTAAATGATTAGTACTGTTTGTCTCCATGTTATTGCATTATCTATAACGGCATGAGGGATGAGAGGACTAAAAAGAGTCATTAAGGTCAGGTGGATTTAAACCCACAAAAATCATCAGTTTAATCATCAGTGTGTGGAATGGAAAACATCATTATTTATTTAGCTAATCTAATCATTATATGTCAATGGTAAATCACAAGGCCATTAGTTCACATTTACTACTGAACTTTAATAGTTACTTTGTAGACCTCTCAATCAAGATTTGACCATTCACTATGCCATGAACATTGATTAACATTTTGCAGGGGTCTAGGAGTGGCTGTTTATCTCCGAGGCTTGGCTCTGGCACACTGACCCGCTACGCAAAGGCAGGAGCAGTGACACACTCAGCATGGCAATAATTTAATATGATGAGGGGAGGAAGTGGAAAGAACATTTGATTTCTAAGTCTTTAAATAGCCGTGCCAGGAGCTAAACTGAGTTCAAAGTGCATTAAAAGAACATTTAAGGCACCAGAAGATTTGTAATGTGATGACCTATTTGGGCAAGTGGCATTTAACCTATTTTCCCACTTTTCTTTGCATCTTGACCTAAATGGAAGATATTGGCTGACCCCTATTTTACAGACACAATCTGAGACCTGTAAAGAGATGTATTTACTGTCTTACTGAAAACAAGGACAGCCACACAGTTACATAATTACAAATGTCTGCATAAACAGACTGAGCTTGTCATGTGAAAACATCATATCATCATTTTCTATGACAGTAAAATAATTTTTTGATTTGATGTGTTTCCTAGTAAAAATGACCTACGCTCTGATTTATACATCTGATTGCTCACATTTTGAGAGTACAGATTTTTCTACCCCTAGTCATGTGATTAACACACTAACCTCCATGAAGCGTGAGATAGTCTGAATGGCCTGGTCGGTTTCGTTGAAGACTTCTCTCCAGGTATAGGCGGATCCGGCAGATCTCTTGTCCTCCGAGGCCTTGGAAAGGAAGGCCGACACATCTGACACACCCCACTCAGTCCCACTGAGCTGGGTGTTCAAGAATGAGGCACTGGCATTATTCTGGAGCAGGGTCTGAGAAAAAGAAAGGTTTTTATTTTTATTACAGAGTTGTGGTAGAAAAGAATACAACCTAAAATGTTAAATAAAGAACCTGACATTTACATGCAGCTCAGAGTCTTACTGTCATAGGACCATACAATCCTTATTAACCTCCTTTCTCTTGCTTTAAAATGTATGTCAAAGAACAGTGAAAATAATTGTTGAATAATCACTCTCTGCCTTTAGCCTTTGGTTTTGAGACCTTTTTCCTGATGCACCCTGTGTGTATGGTTGTGTGTCTCCTTGTGATCTATTTTACTGTCAATAGATTTCCTGAGATCCCTGTTCGAGGCTCTTCTCAGAGTATTATCTATGCTCAATTATCTCTGTCATAAGCCATTTTCCTGGAACCCAGCCTGAGAAAACTATTTCATGGCAGACAGTGGCTGAAATAGCAGAGACAGCCATATAATCAAATACTATTTACAACAGCACAGTATTAGTGGCACAAAAAAAACAACTGATCAGAGCTTTAAATGTCTAAAACTAATCCCAATAAATGGGTGTTCATATGGCACCTGCAAAAATATATTTATCAGCCTTTAAGAGTTGTTCATTATAGTAACAAAAAATATTTGTTTTCCCTATTCATGTCTTCAAAGTGCTTTTAATCGTTACACAGAGAACCAGGACTCTTTATATGAAGTAAATGTGCTCAGCAAATATCTCTGGCACGAGGTTTATTTTACAGTAGTACCTTTCACCACTAGGTGGAAGTGGTGCTTATGCAGTTTACATAAGAAAAGTGGAAGAAAAAGAGCCATGTTGTGAACTGCATGGCATCTGATAGATACTTCTTCCTTATGAACACGATGGTACTACAATCTGGGAGACTGACTGTATTTTTATAGCCATTAAACTAGACACAACAAGTAGTCCAGTGTGCAAGACAACCAACACTTTGTCTGCATGTCCCTGTTTAATGTAATCAGGAGGAAAAATGATTGTTTTTCTTTGAAATTGCAGACTGCTGCCAGACCTAAATTTTATTACCACTCTGACAACTATGATTTGTTTTAAATCATTTAGTTTCATAGTTTACTGAAACGCTCTGCCCATTTCAGCTGAATTATCCTTCTGTATATCTCTCATGTTATGTTTAAAAAATGTATCCCTCTTTTGACTCCTCTTTCTCCACAGTTACAAGAACTTTTATCATCTTGTAAAGAACCCATAATAGGTCAAACCGATTTTGCAACATTCGGGGGCAGTCAGAAATCTTGTAGACCCATACTGAAGTAGTCTGGGTGCTCACAATAGACACATGATTCAACTTCAGACAGAGATGCAGAGATTACTCTCTTGATACCCTTCATGTAAACAGGAAGAACACAGAGACGCTATGACGTCTGTTCCTGTGTGTTATCAGTGCATACACACTCACCCTTACTAAGTCCATTTCCTCGCTATTCTCCATGAAGTTCCAAATTTTGGGCCTCATCTCCTCCCACATTCCACCGAGGTCCCTCAGCACGCCAAGCTCCTGGAAGGTCTTATTAACCTGCGACACACACAAATGCACTCAGTCTCATTTATGGAGCTTTATTTATGACTCTGATGAGGGAATAGAGATTAGAGAGGCCTATTGTTGTACCTCATGGATGATTCTCTGTGTGGCTGGAGTATCGGGGGTGTACAGAATCTTCCCCATGAGCAGAGGCTTCAGAGCTCTCCAGATCATCCTGGAAATGGGGCTGGACTCGAGGCTTCGCATCATGTTGTTACAATAGGGAGCTGGAGATTAAACACAGAGACATTCTCAATTTTGAACTTTGTCTGACAAGAAAAAAAAAAAAAGGTTGTTTCCAGTTACTTTAGACACGTACTGGAAGAGTTGTCATAAGCGGAGAGAGGTTCGCTGTCGCTGTCATTGCCATGGTTTCCGAATAGGGCCTTGTAGTTGTTGTCTTCATACCAGTTGAGAGACTTGATTTTGAGGCCGCCTCCCTCGGGGTGTCCACAGACGATTCGTGACACAGCCTGGTACATCTGGTTTGGGGAGCCTGTGGCATTTGCAGTCAGATACAGGATTTCCTTACGCATATCCTTCCAACTATTCATATTGGAAAGCTGGAGAGAGGGGGAGACACATGGATAATTGTTAAAACAGTGACATTTTGTGGCTGCTGGAGGTGTCTTACTGTCATGCTTCAAGGTGATCTGAAGTATATGGATTATGAATAGCTGCACTTTTCAATTTTTCCCAACTGCCTCGTATACAGCAAATAACTGTGAGCAGTGAAAATAATTAATCTTCTTATCTTCTATTATCGTCTTCTTTTAAGGTGATCATTTTCATAACAGGGGAGCTTATATGCAACCTGTTTGTGTGACTTTGCATGTTTGAAGTTATTAAAGGTTATCATCTACACTATGCTTGGTATTGAAGACATGGAAGTCAAGTGTTGCATTGCAGGGTGGAGACACTTACCACTTAGCCGTCTGCATGACTAAGATAAATTTAACTGCTGGCCCCAGTCCTATCTTTCCCCCCTCTGTATGCATGTGTGTGTGTGTGGTTTTGCATTTCTCATCAGAGGACAGGTCAGATAGCACATTAGATGTAGTTTGGTGTGTTGCTTGGATGTTAACACACCGTTTCTTACAGAAAAAGCAAATACAACATTGTATATTACTGGAGTTACTTAGAATGTAAATATTGTCACTGGTGTTAATAGTTTTACCTCTACACTGTGTTTAAATTAAAATAATGTCAATGCTGTAGGCTTGGGGCCAGGGTAGTACTGTTGCTCTGTTATTACGTCAGTCTACTGGTACTGCTGCTCCTCAACTTCTATTAACAGTCATATCATAGTTCAGAATTCTTCGGCGATGACTAGAAGGGAAATAAAAGGCAAAAGCCAAATTGTGACTTTGACATTTTTTTCCACTGTTCCTTATCAAAGTATTCCATTGTCACATTCCTTAATTCTTCAGAGAAACTGTCCTTGATATTCTATCAACCACTACCATCAAGTTGGTGTTACGTCAGTCTGAAGGGAGCAGGGAGTTCATTGTGGCACAGATGGAGGTTACTATGGGTCAAGAGACAAGTCGCCACAAGTTTTAAGTTAATGTCTCCAACCTAGTCAAATGCGCATACAATTATGTCACCATCTCGTGATACGGAAGGAATGAAAGTAGGGGTGTTGTCTTTTTCATACAAGTACAAAGAAAGGGTAAAAGAAAAAGGGAGCTTTTATTAGTAAAGTTTGAGACGCAGGAGGTTATACTTTGGCTGACGCGTGAGGCACGAAAGCTTAGGAAAGTACTTGAGTAGGTCATAGATAGATAGATAGATAGAAAAAGAAAGAAAGAAAGAAAGAAAGAAAGAAAGAAAGAAAGAAAGAAAGAAAGAAAGAAAGAGAAAGAAAGAAGATCATATGAGCTTACAGCAGAGAAGGCAGGAGAGGGAGGTGTGAGAACAAAGAGAGGTTACTTTCGGTCGTCCTCCTAATAGGCAAACCTCCACAGGCTCCACAAGCAGAGCGCTATTATACTAACAACTGTTGAGTACACACTCACTGACATATAAACACACATGCACACACTAACGCACAAATGAGAAGTTCAGAAGCTCAACAGAAGATCCTGGTGTGTCACGCATCGCTGTATTAGAACAAATAACACTGTTTTCTTCATCAAGTCAGTTTAATGTCAAATCACCTGTTTACAGCATGTTATTTTTATTCTGCCCGTCAACAAGCTACTCAAAACTGTTTTCCAACAAAGACACAGTGCGACTGAGAGGGCTGCTGCATCTGAGATCATAGATGCACGTTTTGTACACAGCTGCTCTGCAGATGAGCCTACTGCCACATCAAACAGTCACATGCTTTCCTGCTCACGCAAAGAACTGCGTGTGTGTGTTGGACCGGGTGCATATCTGGGTCTTTGTGTAGGTGGTTTTCTTGGCTGTCGATGTGTGTTAACATATTAAAAAGCAGTGCATGTATGTGTTACATATGTACTAAATATGGGTCTTCATCTCTTCACGCCTGCAGCCAACAGTGATGGCTGACAGAAACCTCAAAAACCATGTATTTCCGCTGTTTCGGTGTCAAGTGCTTGCACACAAAACATATCTTATAAAGTAGGGGCTTTTTTTGTCTGCGTGTAGACGACTGTCTGCCAAAAGGTTTCATTTGACTTTGCTGAAAACACGTTTTGTGTGACTGAGTATATGTGTCATTTCCCTCGAGGGATGATGCCCATGTTAACTTGGATGACTAGGTGGAAGCACACACACGCACACATTGACACACACACACACACAGACAGGCAGGCAGTAGACGAGGATTGTCCCAGAGTAACCTCGTAGCAGAGCCTGCTACGAGGTTACTAAAGTTCAAATTCACGCTGTAGTACACAGGTATTTAGACCAGGTTAGCTCAGGCTCTAATCATAAAGGACTTGTTAATATGAAATCGTAGTCTTTAACTAAATCCAAACCAGGTTGTGCCCCAAATATTATGATTCCTGCTGTAAACAAGCAAAAGACTTCAAATATTGATAATGAGCATCTGCCTTACATAAAATGAATCTTAATATATAATCAAAATGTTTTGGTTCTGATCAAAATGCAACATCTTTGTACTCTGACCTTAGAAGACAGTCAGTTAAATTTAGAGATTCTAATCGTTTTCTGTCTAGATTTCAGGTTGTAGTTTTCTCAATGACAGTGATCAGGCTTCGAAACAGAGAGGTTACTACAGATTATTCACTCCCTCCCTGCCCCTTTGCTTAGCAACGGCTTGAGCTACTTACGGCAAACAATACAAAGACGATAACTGTCACTAATGTTTCCTGGAAGCATGTTGATTATAAATTAGAATTAATTATTCAAAATGTATTTGTTTGGTGGGCTTGTCAGTGAAGGAAAAAAAATACCCTTTTTTCCACATATTAACACTAATAATAATGCAGACTTTAGCATATGTTGATGTAATATCTTAGGAATGAGTGGGAGTCCAGATTATTAGAGTTCAAATCGGTGTACTGCCAGCCTCCAGGGCTAAACAAGGTAATCCACTTACAAACAGAGAAAAGGGTTAAAGAGAGCACAGCAACTAAATAGGATTTAATGACTGTAAATCAAGAATTTGGATGGCTGCTGGACAAGATTGATCAACTATGAATAAGGAATAAGTAAAGGATATTTTGTTGCTCACAGATTACTTCATTTTGATTATTATTGATTGATTATTATTGATTGAAGATTATGTACATTTTATAAGGATCGTTGTGAGAGCAGTGAGGACAATCTGCCAGTTCTTTATATACAATGCAAGTGCAACAAAACTTGAAATTAAAACATGTCTGTCAAAGTGCAACAAAGATGGACTTCTACATATTGCTGATATTGGCTGCAAATGTTAAAAAAAGTTTTTTTCTTGACTACTGAGAGGACATTTGAAAATGCATTATCACTGAGGTTCTTTTTGCCTTCCAACAGTGATAAACCCCAGATTGAAACACAGGCTACAGATGATTACTGGTTAGGGAGGAGAGGTTACATGAGTGCATTTATCCACTCTGCCAGCCGTCTACCAACCAGCTGAGCAAACCTACGTAATCTGCTTCTAACAAAGTAATACATCCTGAAGAGGAATGATTTCTGTTTGCAAAAGAATAATCAGATTAAATAGATGCTCTTTCAGTGAACATGCCACTGTGTGTTTACAACATACCTGAAGTACCACTGGCCTAAAATAAACATATGGTCTCCACGGTAGAACAAAAAATCGACAAGAGCGTTTCAGACACAAACAAAATTGTGGTGGAACCTAGGAGGGAGTTATGCAATAATTTTACGGGTTGATATAAAGGATAAAGAGGATAAAATTGGATTTAATATTGGAAAAAGCTCATTCAACAAAGAGGAAAGGGGAAATCTGTGAAGTTTTTACAGCTGTTTAGACAGGAAAGCAATCACATCTGAAAATCTACACACACACACACACACTTGTACACGTACAGCTGGGTCTGTGTTTAGCGAACTCAGCAGCAGCCTGAGATAAAGTGGCCTGTGTTGTGTTGTGCCATGTGTGTTTTGCACCATGAACTGCTGCTTCTCTTCTTTCATACTACATTCCACCTGCTCAGACTGGGTTACATTAGCTGAGGTCAGCATACCAGTGCTAGAGAGTGAGAAAGCGAGATTGTGCATGTGTTTGTGTGCATGTGATCCCATATTGGTTGTGTACACAAGACGGTGAAGACACCTGGTTGTTAGCTGAGTAAGGCTCTCGTGCCACCACCTACAGGGACATCTCATACAGCTTCTTTGTTCTCATTGAAGCTTGAGAAAGAAACCTTTCTGGTAGAGCTTTTAAGATTTATACTGTAGTTTGTTAAGGTGAGGTGAAATCTAGCTTCAAAAAATGGGAAAAGAAAGCTAAAATTCCTTAATTAACATTGCTGAATGTTAAAAAACAAAACCCATACCACCACATGACAGCTTGCTGAACTTAGGGACCCTTTTTACTCATTTCAACTTACTTGTTTACTTACTTGTCTTTTTATCAGTGTGCTTTGAATTATTAGAAATCACTGTTGGTAAAAAAATGTCCCTGACCTAACTGTCAAAAGTTGACATTATTACTACGAGCGACCTGTGTTTATCATACACTAAATAACTTTGCAGAAAGCGGATTCTTGGTAAAAAATTGATTTTATCAACAAACATTACTACTGAAGTCTGAACTTTGGAAACAAATATTTCAGTCGCCTGTTTGTATCTGTTGTAACATGCGTGGGTTTGTTCTTGATGTGTGTGTGTGTGTGTGTGTGTGTGTGTGTGTGTGTGTGTGTGTGTGTGTGTGTGTAGTGTACTTGCCTCCACGGCCAGTGCTCCCAGGTTCTCCAGAAGATAATCGGTGGCAGCTGAGACTTCCTGAACGACTTTGGGATCAGACCTCACATCCTTCTGTTTGAGAGAAAGGGCATCTTTACTAAATTGCAGAGACTTCACACTGTTCTTTTGTGTGTGCATATTTAATACATCCTGTAAAATGAAATTGAAACTGGTAATAAAACTAAATTGATATTCAGGAAAAGAAGGAGGCCAAGGTCCTTTCAAAAAGTTGGCAAAATACAAACAGATCTCCTAGTCATATTGTATTAACATGTACTATCTTCCTACCTATTCATTTAGTATTAATTATAAAACTTCTATTTAGTTTTCCTTCGTATGTTTTTCTCTCATATGGCATATAGAAGGAGAAGACTCATCACATTGGCAAAGAAGGGTGAGAGGGGAAATAAAAGTTGCGGTAAAGGAGAAGTGGGGATGTGGAAAAACACTGGGGTCAAAGGTGGGTGAAGAGGGGAGCCGAGAAAGAACAACAGGTCAGGCTTTGACCCCCTGTGTTGCTGTCACTCAAACTGCTGTGTGTGTGTGTGTGTGTGTGTGTGTGTGTGTGTGTTCTCATCTGTCACACTATGCTTTCAGCTGCTGGAACGCCTGACACTCGATAAAGCACAGGTGTCGCTGAAGACAGAACAGCCGTCGAGGAAGAGAGAGAGATACTGTAACTTTCTAGTATGTTCACACTCTCGTTTTCTCAGTCGTCTGCCTCATTTTCTATTTACCATAACGATGTCTATTGCTCACTGTCTTACACAGACATGCACCCACACAGAGTAACCTTTGAGAGAAAGCTGAGTTGTATAAGAGTTCTTGCTCTCAGTTTAAACCTAATTTTTTTTACTTTTAGAGCGGAATTTCCATTCATGCTTCAAAGATTATCAAAATCTGGAGTTTTGCATGGAGAACAAGTGTTTTGAGGTGAATCAGGTCCATAGTTAGCAAGACAATGATTTCATTCTCATACCAAGAGACACGAAAGCAGCTTTTCTAATCTCTTATAATAGCGCAGCAAACACAGTGAGGCTCTGGGATGTAGAGCAGTGCTGACTTGACTTGTTCTTAAAGACACACTCTCTGTTTTTCTTCCTCTATAATCAGAACTACAGCGCACAATGTTTGTTTCACCTTTTGCCATCCTTTACCATCGTGACTCACATTATTGTCACGGGTTTTAGGGGAAGGGGGCAGGCTGTTCGGGAAGATAAGTTTGAGGAGAGGTGACACTGACAGGGAAAAGAGGCGATGAGAGAGGGAGGGAAAATGAGTACAAGAAAACAAGGGGAAAGTTTCATAGTAAGCACTAAAGACAAGGGATTTACTTCAAATGGGTGAATACGGGTGTCCGGCTCTGATTGTCAATTTCATGTCACACCTATACAACCAGTGAATACTCTTATCACATAACGTTAGTGTTTCTTTCAATGGCTCCCATTTAGCAGTCACAGTAAAATGACCTCCAAAGACAGTTACAACAAGTCTCTGAGGTGAAGAGGACCATGTAGATGTGGATCTGCATTTATATCTGTGTGTGCACTTCCATGATATCACATATTCTGTAAATACCCAAGTTGTTAAAAAGTTAAAAAATAGCGAAACCTCTCAGCGATTCTCATTATAAAACAGAGGAGAAAATCTGTTATTCTAAAACAATATGGTATGATCCCCAATTGACTGCAGTGAAGTAACACAGGTCAGAGATGTTATAATGTTTGTTCCATTGAAAACGGGAAGAGTTTGACTTCCTGGTCAAGTGGACAATATCCAGAGTTCTGATGAAACATTTCAGCAAAATTGTGAAACTGAATGGTCAACCTGACTGACTGGGAGGCCAACAGATTGATAAATCGATGTTCTCAGGTTTAATGTTACTGAGTAAAATGTCATCACCAACAAGGTACATGGCCAAAACTATGAAAATAAGATGAATGTTGTTATAAGTATTTGATTACTATTTGTCATCGGAATGTTAAAACTACAACTGGTCAACTGTGTTTGACTCAATGGATAAACTTACCCGAATTGGTTTGAGGAAATCCAAATTGGACAGGAAGTGGCTTTGCGCCTTGTTAAGCCAATCACTAGAGGACTTGCAGATAATTTCCTGAGTCAGTTGGGAGACGTTGCGGTCTGCAATGTGAACAAACTCCTCCAGGGGTGTGGAGTTACAGAGGTCTCTGAGATGGAAGCCGAAACCTTTAGTCAGCACCTGTGCAGAGAACAAAGACAGTGGTTTAGAAAAATTGGAGAAATAGGAAACACATGTGTACTACATGCCATGAACGGATAGACCAAGAGAAAAATATCCAGTGTGATTGATTGGGTTCAAAAAAGGGACTGATCTGCTTGTTTGACTTTAAAGCATAAAACAAAAGAACAGTTGGTCCTGCCAATAAATGTTTATAGAAGATCCAGTAAATTATTTATATTTCTCTTCTAAGAAACACTTGCTCACTTTGCCTTCGCAAGTAACATTGCATCAGTGTGTGGTGAGTAACACTGTTTCTTCACAGAGGTCCCTTGCTGGGGTTCTCAACTCTCTAAAGACTGTCATCTATCAGCTTAGAAACAGTCTTATCCCGACCATGAGAACAAAACAATGATTTTCGCAGAAAGATATTGCTGTGGGAGAGAAATGTTATGAATTTTAGGGCTGGGGCTAGCCAAGCCATTGTAATTTATCTCTTGATTCTCTTTCAATGTATCTCTTGATTCATTGTTTAATTACTAATTTTGGTTATTGTGTTTTAATCTTGTTTTTTTCTCTCATTAATTCATTTGTTATCTTATTTTGATAAGATACATTTAATTTTACTTATTTATTTTAATGGTGAGGTTCTCGATAAGCCCTCCTAGGGTTTCAAACCTCTCCAGCACTGATTAATTGTAGTTTATCATATATTATCTATTGTATATATATATATTTTTTCCTTTATGTGATATACTCTTTGTTTGTAATGTTTTATTAAAGTGCAAACAATACAACAAAAAACAAACAAAAAGGACATCTTCTAGAATGCTTTTGACAAAACACATAATAAAAGTAAAACTCTAGGTGCCGAGATTCATCTTTGTCGTTTAAAATAAAACTTCTCTCCTCTCATTTTTCATAGGGTTAAAGACAGTGTAGAGGAACCACAGCTTTGCACGTGCAAGCAAAGTAACAGAATGCTGTATCCTATGTCCCTGGACAGTGGCTTTGTGAGTGTGTGTGTGTGTGTGTGTGTGTGTGTGTGTGTGTGTGTGTGTGTGTGTGTGTGTGTGTGTGTGTGTCTGTATGTATGTAAACGGTGTGTGTTTGTGGGTGTGTGAGTGAGTGAGAAACAAAGACAGGGAGCACACTGACTTATCATCTAAATGTCCTTGACTAGTCTGTGTTATGCCATCATGTCTGTAGGACTACAAATTGTAAACACACACACATACACACACTTGGATAATCTTTTCATTGGGAAAAACATCAGGGCTTACAGCAGTGAGTTTGGAGGATTGGGAATAATGCGAATCGTTCCAGTGAAATCCAAAAATATTTTTTCCCTAAAGATATTTTTGTTTTAATGTATCTCACTGCTGTTATTCCATACAAGCTTCCGTTGATTTTCTCTCCTCTCCTTAAATAATGTTCCGAACATCCTTCCTGGACTAATGGATAGTCATCCTATCTGATCAATACATGTCTGAGAGAGACTGATGGGCAAGAACCGAATCAGATGGTGTACTGTGAATTTGTCTTTGAGCCTCTGTGTCTGCACGTGAGGAGAAATGGGGGCAGGGGGAGAGGGAGGGGAGGCAGGCATGTGACACCAGCCATCCAATCATATAGCGGGGATGATGTGGTGGGCTGGGTTGGGAGCTGTTGTTGAGGTGGGTAGCTGGCTCAGTCAATGTATGTGTGTGACATTGGGGCAGGGGGATGGATCATCACGTCATCATGAAAAAAAGAGAAAGACAAGAGAGACAGAGCAGAGGAGATAACAAGAAGAAGAACTTGATTTTCTTCTTGTGTGAAAGAAAAACACAAGGTAGAGGCAGCCAGGGTCTTTTGGTGCCCAACAGCTTCTATATCCCCCACCCACAGTGATCTTTCTGCTGGGTATTAAGGGCTTAGCTGTGCCACAGCAGAGTCCTATGGCCCAACAGATACTGTCAAGCCAAGGTCACTGGATTCATGCACAAGCACTGTGGGGGAGTGTGATTATCTCCACAAAACAACTTTAAACACATAACAATACTGTTCTGTTGTCTCCTTTGGTTCTGAGGGGCTATAATCATGATACTCGACCTTTTCCAGATTGACGTCAGCCTCCACGATCTGCTTCAGCGCGTGATGAGGAAGTGAGGCATTGTGGTGAAGGAAGTGGGACAGGGTTTCATCATCTCGCAAAAAGTCCTTCAGCTTGAAACCTAGAAAAAACATGGAAGCATTGACTCAACCAAGTGTGAAACATAAGATGCTTCTGAAAAAAAGACATGTTTATTCACTGGTTGATATTGATACCAGGATTCACAGCAGTGTTCACGGCGTTACATACAGTAAAATTCAATCTCTTTTCCACAATAAAATTGGGCTGTAAACCACTTTTTCATGCAATGACCATGTGAAACAAGCCATAAAATACATTCTGACAAGAAAAGTCCCAGATTTTCCTTGTCCTCAGTATTCCTCTTAAAATTCCTTAACAATACAGAAATTATACCCAGTGGAAATCCCCCGGAGCAAGAGCGCTATGATTTTAATGCTCAGTGACAACAACATGTTATATACCATGGATAAGTGGACTCAAACTGAGCTCATGAATATACATCACTTAATTAAAGGATTGTTTCCAAATCAAATGATATATTTGAATACTTCCCAAACACAGACACAGACTGTCCTGTCTGCATCCTGAGAACTTTTTGTACTTTGCTGCATTCTAAAAAGGTCAAACCCATTTCTGAAACTGGCCTGAGTCAGCTGTGTGGTACACACACACACACACACACACACACACACACACACACACACACACACACACACACACACACACACACACACACACACACACACACACACAGCTCACTTCTCCTCAGCTCTGGGTTTTGTTCTTAGTCGGGGTTACTACAGGGTGTTCCACTTTAGTCCAGATACTGATCTTCCTTTCTCCTCGCTCTCAAATTTTACCATCTCGACCTTTCACCTAGTTTTCTGTACCCTGAGTGGCTTTTTACCCATTTTTCTCCCCACTTGACTCGGGCTGAAACTACTTGCGAGGAATCATGCAAAGAGAACAGGAATAGCTCCTGTTGCCCTCGGGCTGCTGCTGCTCAGCATACTGTTATTTTGGTTATTAACATCTGTTAATATATCTGTTGTGTAACTACATACTTTTATGTTACCATGGCTTGATGCATCACATTTAACTTATTACCAAGATTAATTTTTTACAAAGTCTGTTGCCAGCTTTAAAAAAATGTATGTATTTTAAAATGTCTTCCTGCTTCCCTTTCCTCTAGTCCTCCCTTCATCTCCAGTAAATCTTTTTGTACTTTAAATCATTTATAGCTATCAGATGCCCTCCCTACACACACGCACACACACACACACACACACACACACAGGAAATACTTTGCTTTGACTGAACTGAACATCCCTTGGGAGGAAGTGAAAGAGAACAGTGTGTTTCTGTGTGTCGAGTGGGCACATGTGCAGTGTCACTGTTACATATATTACCATTCCTGCTTTCCATGGGCCTCTGTGCATGTAGTGTGTGTGTGCGCGCGCGTGTGTGTGTATGAATCATGCACCTGTGCCTGCAGATGCTCATGTGTGCTCTTAACTCTCAGAAGTGAACAACCAGGGAGTGCTAATAAGGTCTAATCAGTGTCCCAGTAGGAAGTCCCAGCTCCCATGGTGCATTGCAACCAAAGGCCCATGAGGACAGACAAAACTGGATGGAGCAAACTTGTTGAAACGGAAAATCTAGCAGGATTGTTTAGTCAACAAAATGTTTGTATATGTAATTTTACTTCCTTTTGCTATCTTAACTTTGTGTGTTTGTCTTTATTTGCACCGCTTAAGTGCTCTTAATCCCCTGAGTTATCAGGAACAATGTAATATGTAAGAAACTATGACTTATTTGATTATGTGTGCTTTTCCTATGTTGCAGCCAGATATGCAAGGGTGAGCCCTACATTAACACTAACATGTCTGTACATGCTCCAGGTGGTGCCTATCATGTTTGAAACCAGTGTCATCACCAGCCAAACTGGTCCACGAGCAGGCTGTGATCTGTTGAACCACATATTACCAAATCCATTCCCCTCCTTTCAGTATAGGAGCTGGTTTTACTGCTCAGGCAGGTTACGGTTAAAATCAAAGTTGAAGTAGCGATGTTGGTTAATGATAAGAAACTGTGTCCTTTCAAAGAGAGGGGTAAAAAATATGTGTGTGTGTGTGTGTGTGTGTGTGTGTGCACACCGAGCAAGCAAACTGGAATACTTTATGCATTTCAGAAAATGGCAGCACGGGTAAATTCAGTAGCCTCAATCTCAGACACATCACTTCTTTGAGTCAAATGGAGTCTTTTGAAGCAGCCAACCAGATTAAATATGATGGTGGTGAAAGGCTACAAATGTAAGAAGTTCTCCTCTATTATGCAAATCCACTTTCAGCTTCACTTTTGTCATGACAGGTAGGAAGATAAGAAAAAAGCCTGTGGCATATGAAAAAATTGAGACTGATGATCAGAATGTATTTATCTGTTTGGTACTTTGATAATCTTTCTCATCTGAAAAATGTTGCATTACTCAGTTCTTAAAATTTCTACCTTTCATCTATCTGCCATGTGATCCTGCACTGCATCTGGAATGGAAATGCATTAGATCTGATTATATAAATATACATATCCTGCAGGGATCCTATCAGGAAAAAAGCTAATTCTTCTCCCTGGTCCCTCACAGTTTCCCCTTCACTGTCAGTGTAAATCTCATTCGCTGACCCCGCCAGTTGCTGAATTATTAACTGCCACGTGAGGCTCCACCATCAGCTCTTTGATCCGTGCTGTTATCATCATCACTCTGCTTTAGCAACACTGTTTACCTTCTCCTGCATCCTACATGATGGTACAGTGTGATATTGTTGCATTCCTTCACGTGGACTGAAGACCATTCAATGTGGAATACAGGATTGAGCACTCTCAGACCGCTGTGCTTTTCTAAAGTGCACTTAAGCACTGAAGTTTAAAATAACAAACGAGCCAAAAAGGAAACAAAAATCAATGCAGAGCCCTGGCTCTGCTCATTCCAGTCGAAATATAATAAACCACTGTGAGTAGTTAAGGTGAAAATCTATTACTGGGCTAAACTTCTAACAAGATGACAGGGATATAACCAAAAAGAGAAGAGGATTCTTCAAATTAGAAATGAACACTTTTTTTGTCATTTGCTCTGACATGTAATCTCTCCTTTTTACAGGCCATCCTATGCTTTGCAGGGCGATTGCATAACATACTGTACCTCTGGGCTAAGAGAGCAGACGGCAGCCAAAACAACAAGAAGCTTGATTGTTCTGCTTTGTTGCATAATTTCTGATGGTACACTTTGCTCAATTTACCCACATTGGGAACTGATGTGAAACCAACCAAACCCCTTTTTTATGGAAAATATATATCAGCAGCTGAACCCAAATGAAAAAAATCTCTATGTGTTTGTGTGACTCCTGCTCAAGTAAAGTAAAGTAGGTGCAGAGTTCAACATAGCCCTCTTTCCTATTTGCAGGTTGCTTTTGACCAACTCAGCACAGTCGAGTCAACAACAAGACGTTATTTTAGAAAGATGACCTTTCTCTGCTCTTGACAGCCAGGGTCATGACGATCAATCTCTCCCTCTAGCTCTTAAATTTAAAGATGATTATTAAATGGATTGACAAAAAAAATTGGACAGCAAAACAGCTTGACCTTATCACATCTGTGATCTGTTCCTGCAGGGATGGTTCAACGATTGCCAGGGTGGAGCACAATTTTCTGTTTTTCCTGTCTTATACCACAACTGGCATGTAATAAAGGCGGGGCATAACGCCCAAAGGCCTTTGGGAGCTGGGCCCACCATGGCTGGCAGGCAGTGATAAGGAAGGGGGACGTCACACTCTCTACACTGCTCTGAAGACTTCAGCTGTTTTAGATGCTACACTGCAAAAGTGACCTTTTTAATTTTTTGATCTGCAATGATTTAAGCTTCATTTACATTGGGATTTTTGAAAGCATGCCTCAATCTTTCTTTTTACTCCATATCTAAAGAGATTATAGCTACAGCGGAAATTAGTATGTTTCAATTAACAAATTGTTAAAATCTACATTTTGGCAAAAGTCGGGGCTCTTAGGTGATTATAAACACTGTTTTGGAATATTTCAAAAGCTAATAAATAACACATTTTACATGTTTCCAGTAATGGGATAAAATATACTTGTCAAGCTTACACATTATACATGTTGCTTTTTTGGGGAAATAGCATGTTGTGATAAACACAAATATTTCCCAAGCTGAAGCTTAGAAGCATTACCAGCAACGTGTGAATAAAATGTAGGTGTGAGTCACTGCATAAGCAGTTGTGTAGGAGTGTTCCATTCTGTTTATGTGAGCAAGAAAATGGATGACTGGGTGATCAATGTGAATGGGTGGGTGACTGAACTGATCAATCAGTTGGTCATTCAAGAGATTTACATAACAGACATGAAAGGTATGTTCCTTACGAGCAGTGTTCTTCTGCAGCTTCCCAAGGGCCCTCAACAGGCCTTTGTAGCCCTCGTAGCTTTTGTCATTCTGGGTATACACCAGGATCTTCTTGACATCAATGAACAGACGGGAGATTCTGGTGTTGTTCGCAGGGAGAAAGGGAGACTAAATTAGACACATCTCTTGAGAATTTAAGACCTAAGATGAGCTCTCAATGTTAATAAGATTGGAAAACATGAATACAAAATTACACAAAACTCATTTGTGGAAAGAGTTGAATTAGTGCTTTCATTAAAAGATTAAACTACTACTTGCTTAATCAGCACGAGGGTCATGTTACTTACATAGAGTCATTGAAGTTTCCCACCACCCCAGGACTCTCGCCAGGCGTAGGATTACGGAAGCAGGGGTTGTTGGCATTACAGACGATGCCTTGTACCCAGGGAAGGGTACCTGCTGAGGGCATGGCCTTGTTGGGGAAATGGCCTGGAAAGGAAAGGGACAGCATACACTTATTATGATTAATTTTAGATTTGGACTTAAATATCAGTAAAAACAGAAAATGACATAATTGGGCCTCTCTGGAGAAAAGTGATACTTGTTTTACAGATACTTGTTATTTTTGCTAATCTGTCAATCCCACCTAGTGCAGAGGACTGTTTCAGTTACTAGATGTTTAATTGGTTGCCTCATCAACAAACCTAAACCCTGAAACAGTATGAACTTTTATGTAAATAATTACCTCTCTGTTATACCAACATCTAAGAGCCCCTTTGGTTAAGCTATTGCTAAATGTGTTGAACATTTGCAGAACTGGGAGCTTTCCAAAAGATGTGTGTTATGACATTGACAGGATTTATAACTTATAAACTTATATATAACCAATGCAGACTACAACAGATAAACCACTGCCACTGCCTTTGGAATCAGCTTTATAAAGCACTGACATTATCTTTACAATTGTTTGTCCTCTTATCTGCTGACTTTACTGCTACTGCTGTGATCTACTGAGGTTAACGAGCTATTATACTGAAAAGATAAGTACGGGGGGGGGGGGGGGGGGGAGTCAGGAGGTTGACCCATTTTGGGGGGTTTACTGGGTTAACTTGGTAAAAACTGTCTTGTGATTCACTGTCATTTGCTTTCGCTCCAAATAAGGGATCTACTTTGGTGGTAAACAAAACCCTTACATGCCAACTCATAATGATTATACTTGACACTTGATTCGTCCAAAAGCAGGTGCATGTAAGTAACACCAATTTTATGTCTTTTCCATTCAATAGGTCGAACCCAACTGAAAATCTAACTTTACATAACGATACCAGTAGGATTTCAACAACTACCTCAATTGGAAACTATTTTTCCGGTAACTGTTCTCCTTCCTTAAAGTGCTTTCAACCAGTGATAATCTTATTGAGTTGAAATGTGGTCAAAGTTGTGAAACCAGTTCTGCTGACGAATTAGATTGCAATTCCCTTTTCCAGGAGTTAAAGGTCCTCTGACATGTTCACACAGTGCAGACAAATATTGACAAATCCAAAAGATCCTTATATGAGGATAACACAGAAACCTTGGATGAGGGACATGTTGATCTTACCAGGAACTAAGAGTCAAACACCCTATAAAAACAGACAATTTCTGTAGAACAGTGTTTGAGGTAAATATAAATTAACATCAATACTCCTTAGTATGAAAAATCATAAATTATTTTCCTTGCGCAGCATTTGCATATCTAATTACCCTAAACTTCATATTGTTTAAATCTGAAAGTCTCAAAAAAAGCTTTCATAATGTGACCCCCCTCCCACAGTCTCTCCCTGTCTGCTTACATTCATGTTGCTCATAGGGTGGATAATGTATTCTGACTGAGATCAGGATGAAGAAGATGAAAAGGGGCCAGATGATCTCAATCAGCAGCTGGATCTAAGAAAGGAAGACAAAAAAGAATGGTGACATACGTTAATCAAGCAAATACAGGAAGAATGAATAAAAACAAGTGACAAGTTTTGCAGTTTTTGCATATTTTTCAGTTCAAATAAGGTAATCGTTATTGCTTTAGAAATGATGTGTGTGTATGTGTGTGAGGAGGGGGTTGTCAGCTGTTGTCTTTTGTTAACAGTAATCCCACCATGAGTCTGGGAAGAGTATATGGGTTAATAAGGGGGGACAGAGCGAGACAGAGAGATAGAGGTCTGTGGGGTTTAGTGGACTATGAGTTTGTCCATCTGTACCATATGGCCCCTCTACTCAGCTGTCTGTGTCTCAGCCTTAACCAGCATTACAGACATGCAGTGTGAGGATAAAGAATAAAGACATAGAAAACGCACTGCATCCCTCTGTTGGAAGTAATTAGACTGATTGTCAAGCAGCCCTTGCTGTCACTTTGAGGAGAGGTTTCTGCTTGATGGTCAAATGGCTTAATTGTGTGCAGATGAGCCTCGTCACGTATAAAGCATACACTGTGCTCCAGCTTGGAACTGAATTTGATTTACATAACTTTGAGTGTGTGGGCATCAACCAGCACAAGATGGTAACTGGACAATGGACTTGACATGTAAATGTGTCATCATCACATCGTTGACTGACTCACTGTAATCTGTAAACTATAATGCTTTTCAGTCCAAACTGCCCAGAGGAGAATTACATCATTTCCATTGTTGTGAGCTACATATGTACTGGAACCATAAAAAGAAACTTCTAAAAAGCCTGTGTAACGCCCTCGTGGCTAGTCATGTGACGCTGGAAAAATCAACTCTGCGAATCCACAAAAATTGTGCCTGAGACAAAGTATTCAGGGGAAGTTTTCCTTAAGGAAACACACCCCTCCATTTTGTTTTTTAGTCTTTGTTAGTATGACTGAAAATGTCCTCCACCTTCCACCTTGCTTGCATTATTAGGACAGTTAACACAAAGAAGTAAAACATGTATTAATAATTCTGTTTAGCAGCATGTATAACTAAATACTTCTGTGTACCTGGACTTGTAAAAGAAAAATGTTACTTAAATATATGTGCCAATAGGGCTGCACAATATGGTACAAAAATGTACATTGTGATAATTTTGATAGAGACTACAACTGCAATATGATTCACAGTGAGTGGGAAAGGTTATTTCTATACCACAATTCTCATTTTCACTGATTTTATTATAATTATCATTATAAATATTCAAATCATGATTTCATGGCATTTGTTAGGGGTGTACCAAACCATAATGTTTTCTTAAATCTGAAGAAGATTTGTAGACCACGGCATCTCTGTAGCGCTACAGTGCTTCATAATAAGGCTGCTTTTTTATATTCTACCCTTATCAAATAGTAGCCTCTGTAATTTGGAGATTTCATTTGATAATATTGCAATTATGATAATATTTTGATTACTTGTGCAACCCTAAGTGCTAGGTAAGATCATTAGGAATGGAAAACACATTTTTAAGTGAATAGAAGACGATTAAAAAATAAAACAAATAGCTGGATAGATATTTTACTGTGGACTGCCCTGTGGACTATGAGACAGTAATTTGAAACATTGATACTTACAGTCTGTCTCCGTCGGTAGGTAAAGTTCTTCCAAAGCAGTAAACCCAGTTGAGTGGAGACTGACATGTTGACGTCTTCCCAACCTCAATGAGCCCTCTCCTGCTCCTCACTGTGAACCCAAAAAGACGAAAAGAGATAATCAACCACTGAAATCATGCACAACAGATAAAACTACTGCTCACACAGTCAAGAACAAACACCTTATTCGCTCTGTAAAAAGACTACATGTTAATCAAAGACTTTATATCCAGCACATATTAATGCACAAAACTGATGTGGAAACAGAACAGAAAGTTGTTACAGAAGAATACCATCACCAAATACATGCAACTGTGCCAAATATGGCTTTAACACCCAGGTGATTATGCCAAAATACGGCGTAAACAGCAATGTAGAGTCAAAAGAAACATTTTCTTTGAAAAAAACACAAAAAAACACAAAAACAAAAATCCTCAAGGAAAAAAATCAAACAGGAGCACGACAAACATTACCTGGCTGCGTAATATTATTATATCATATATACAAAGAAGGACTGCTAACAAAAGATTCACCTATTGTATAAAACTGTTTCACTCTGAAACGCAGCACAGCCAAAAGTACAGCAACGCTCAGCAAATGGAAGTTAGCTGATGACTGAGAAAAGCTGCTAGCCACTGGAGATTCAGGTCCGCCTGATGTAGACTCATCCGTCCAAAGGTCAAGCTACAGTTCAACTGGGTGGACGAGTGGGTGGTGGGCAGTTTGCATGTGGTGAAAGTAGTCACAAATCCCTTTGTCATCACTATTTTCATCCTGTTAACACCTCAGTATCTCGCACAACAGTAAATTTGATCACTTTGGTCTCATGCAGCCCCATTGTTCAATCTACTCACTACTACTCACTACTCACTGATCAAATAGAAATAGTGGGTTTGTAAAGTAAGTAAATAAACTGACATACTCGACACTGAAGCCCAGTGTCGAGTATATCAGATCAACTAAATTCAGCCTGTATGAAAACCTGTGTGTGGTGCACACAATTTCATGCCTATTTGTTTATTCTATTTGTGGATTCAAAAGTCCATTGACTCATGTTACAACATGCTTGGATCGGACCATCATTTGGACGAAATACTAAGAGGTGAAGTCCAAAGTACACAAAATATATCTGGCAGTTCTGTGATTTTCTTTTATTTTGTAGAGATTGCTTAGTCAAATCTAAGAAAACAAGAAGTTTGTTGCAATCCTGTTTAATGAGACAGACCGAGAGACATCAAGAATTAAAATCATGTCAGCCACTCAAGACTGTGACCCTTAAATCCTTCAGTAAGGTTTTCATGATGTACAGCATTTGAGGAAAATATAGTTTGGGTTCCTGGATTAATGCAATCTAAAAAATAGACTTAAAGAATAGACTTTGTATAGCTAATGACGAACATTTAACAAACTTCATGTTTGCAAAGAATTAATTAGGGTGCAGTGAGTACATCAATGTTCTAAATACATTCTGTATTTCACATGTATTAGCATTATTATAGCTGTTATTTTTTGTGGTTTGTTATGGAAGACAAAGGCTTAAGAATGTCCTTTATACAGAACAAAGGTAAGTGGTCAGCCACATCACAAGTACAGAGTGATGATCAAACATGATCTTCAAGTCCAGTCATTAATCCAGTTTTCTGAGGTCTTAAACCACATTTTTTCTAATCACAATGACACATTAATCACATCTGACCACGTCAGCCGTATCCACTTACTAAGAGGCTGAAACAAAATCACAGCATCACTACCAGAATATAGGCCTTCTAGCACTAAATCATTTCAAGGGGGGATGACCACTAAGACAACACAGATGTCTACGACATTTTACTTTCTCTGCCAGTAACTCAGCGGCATTACACAAATTTTCCACAGTTACATGCAACTGGCTGTATTAAGCAAATCCTCCGGAATGTATGAAATGTCGCAATAAAAAACTAACAGGAACTTTGGGATCAACAAACAACACAGTGACCCAGGTACAATATCTGCTATCCTAAGGGTACATCTGTTTTCTCTCCATGAGTCACTTGATTTAAACGCAGCACTCATGGCACATATTTAACTGCTTCATCGACAAACAATGTAAAATACCTGCTGCAGACTTACTGAAAGAGACACAATAAGAAGAAACAGATGTACACCGGAAACACACGTGAACATTTGATTGATGAAAAAAGCAGATAAGCCGATTAAACAAGGACACAATATGAAACTCTTCAACAACCCTGGAAACTACATTAATGCCTATATTTCTTAGACAGTAAGGTCGGTGAACATTTTCTTGTCTTTTACAGAAGAGTTCAAATGTGCTCTGAAATATCTTCCACTACACTACTACACATATCCTATAAAATAATGCGCTGAAAAACACCATATCATCTTGTGCTCTGCAATGTTTCTGTGTGTGTGTGTGGGTGGACAACAGTGTATACAATTTACACCTTCGTCACATTTGGCACACAGTGAATGGATGGGATGGATTTTTCCCTTCTTTCCTCCTAATTATATCCCGATTTATGACTACTGAACGACAAAAAACTAAAACAAATTGTGGCTCTTTAAACCTTGAACCTCCATTTGAGGATTTATATCTTTTCGAAGCAACACGTTTACATGTTTATTGCCAATCACATGACTTGATTTCATTAACTTGCATTAGCTTTGTTCCCCGTTAGCTTTCGGTTTGCAGATTATACAATCATAGATCTGGTCGTTTTTCGTTCTTCGGTCGAGTTTATCCTACGTGAACTGTCTAGTTTTGATAAACACGGAGGTTCAAAGAACAGCGTATGAAGACCGGAGAGAGGCTGAGCAGCCAAATGGTGCAGAGCCAGGGCGCCTCTAGTGGCACAAAAAAAATCTCATTTTTTAATACTTGTTTACCATCAATCCTCGCTCACGTGTTATAACGCACTCAAACAGGATTTGTTTTTTCCTCTCGACTCTATTGTCTTCATTCTTTTCCGAACACATTTGACAAATCATTGAGAAAATCTACCAAAACTACTCAAAATGAAGATTAGCAAAGATTCATTTGCGCTTTTGTGAAAAGAGGCGATTTAAGAGCGTCGATGCTCTGCAAAACACATTTTTGCTTCCTCAAACCACGAATGAGAGCAGAAAGCAAATGCATTTCATCGACGCTGCACCATCACTGCACGCATGTACGTTCACGAAAAGCACTAAAAGAGTACATTACAGTGCTGACAACACATTGAGAGAGAAAAAAAGAAAGAAAAAAAGAGGCTGGAATGAAAAATAAGATTCTGTTAATTGTCATACGGGGACATCTTTCCCTCTGTGACTCAATGTAAACATTAGCACAGACTGGGAGAGTTAATCGTCGTTTGACTGACTTATGTACTTTAGTTTCATTGTTCTCCTGAAATAAGGTTACTGTCGGTCACTAATCTGCGCGATGCTGGTCCACGGCAGCGTCAAGCTAGCCAAAATGAGACTACGAGTAAGGTAGAGGTGCTTTCAGCATTAAGCTGCAGCAAATGTGACTACAAATGCAACAGTGGTTGCCATTAGGACCACAAAATATGCCCTTTTGTAGCCTTAAAAAAACAACTGTGGCGATTTAGAATGAAGCTCACTAATAGCTAAAGTCCACATTTGCTCTCTATTTGCCCAATTCCTCTGTAGAGACAATATTTAATATGAAATAAAAACGCTGCCACGGGGATGCTTTTATTTTGAAAATATATCATCGGAAGCTCTGTGTTTGCTCTAGCTAGCTTAACGCTGGTCCTCGTCTCGGTCGAAAAGATGATGATATACCATATCGTGAAAGAGTAAAAAAACAGCAAATGGGATACATGTCATTTAAGCCAAACAACGGCATTGTCTTTCATGAACAAACGTCCATTCAACGCATTGCAACTCTTGTTTAATTTAGCGACGTTAAAATGGAGAAAACTCGGCAAACAGTTTTCAAGCAGCAATAAGCATTCAAGACAAAAAAAGATTGTGGTTTTTGAGGGTTAGGGTTAAATTCGAGTCAAGTCAAGTCAGTAAATTAAGCTGACATCAAATGTAGAAATGTTAATATAAACATTTGATTTAACCGTTACAATAGGATACATCTCTTTGTTGATCCAACAAAGGAACTCACAACCCCCCCCCCCCCCCCCCCAACTCCCTGCCAATAAAAGAAAAAACTCCAAACTCACCAGCCAATCTTGAACGTCTGAATATCCACTCTTTCCCTTCTCATAAAGTGAATTCCCTTGTCCAAAACAAGTTATAACGGGAAAGTAAACTGCACTCCTCTACTGTTGCTGTCCTCCGTTCCTCTGAGTCTCAGTGTCTGACAAAACAGTTTTTTCCTCCAGCAGGGTTTTATACGGCTGCTCGCTGCGCAGCGGAGCGGCGGCAGAGGTAACTAACGGTCACCATTTGATGCTGCGCCATATAAGGCAAGCACGTGCGGAGTCAAAACATCTCTTAAAGGGCCAGCGACACCTCGGCGCCTCCTCGATGCACGGTGCTGCTTTTCAATTACTGCCAAGCTCAAGATGAGTGCAGGGAAAATATTCAATTAGGCTACTACTACATGGGCTATTTTTAGGCTAGGTCTAAAGCTACCTGAAGTAGGCTAACCTATAAGAGAAATCATTATCAAGTTATAGTATAGAAGAAGTATATAAAAGTTATAGTATAGTTTAGTATACTTATATATATAGTTGATTGTCTATTTCTGTAGTGAAGCAGTCATGCCAGTTACAACACACACACACACACACACACACACATACATATACCTGCTTGCAAATATAAAAGGGAATAAGGAACATTTGATATCGGGAAAGGAACACAGTGAATAAGAAATAATGGAAATGAATTGGAAGATGAAAAAAACATTTAAAAAATAATTGTAAAGTTGGAGACTTTTACACTTATATCCTTTTAAAGTTGAACAATTATACTAGACAATAGACATTAGGTATTTATAATTTAAAACACTATGAATCTGCAGTGTAATCTGTTAAGTTACATGTGGGATTTCAGACTAGAAATAGGAACACTCTGTCAGTCTTGTCTCTCCAACGTGTCCTGCAAACCCCTCTGGACTCAAACCCCTGCTGACATAAGTCTCCTCTTCCTGAGATGCATTGCTATGTAGGTGAGAGGGTAAATGTGGTTATCTCTTTGTATATGTGTGCTAGCTCTGTGGCAGGTTAGAGGTTGTACTCCAACTCTTACCCCAATGTGTACTGGTGAAGGTTCCAGGCTTCAATGTCCCTAAACAGGACAGGCATCTTAAGAAAATGGATGGATGGAGGTTCGCTTGCAAATGCTTCATTTGCACTTACTTCTTTCATCTATCAAACCGAGACTCAGACCACAGCCGGCAATGGACAGTGGGCCACTTGCAGTACACCAACATTTCCATTTCACATCTTTACCAGTTTCCTGGCAAGTTGAAAATGTCCTTATGTGACTAACATTTGTTGTGAAGGCCAAAGGGACAGAGAGTGGCTGATTAATGTTAATCAGTAAGTTGATTGAAGAATCATTAAAAAAAAGCAAGTTCCCCCTGGGGATATTGATTACATTTTTTTTTTAATCTTTTGAAATCATTTAAAGTACAATTATATTGCATTTCTTCCTTTGTCAGAAAACAGTAACTAAATTGCTGAGAATTGTGGGGTCCTCCTGACCATTCATGTACTTCAATTTGAAAATTAAAAATATAAAAAAATTTCACTTTGATGAAATAATGAACCTCAGTTTACAGCAGTCTATGGTGCTCACATGACTACTTTTAACAGAAAGACATTCTAACACACACACGCACACACACACACACACACACACACACACAGTTGGTTTACTACTATATAAAAATATGAATGCCCCCACCAGCTTTATATGAAATATAAATAGGCACAATAACGTTTCGAGGAATCAAGAATAATTTGTAAAACCATCATTGCAGTGTGAGTCTGTTTTCCTGCATGAAGTTAAAATGCACTGTCTTGCTGTCTGCTCTGTGATTATGTGAACTTTCCGCCACATTGAGCTGAACAATGACAGTATATGGAGCATGGCCACTGGGGAACTGGATCACTTTACTGTCTAACAAGCAACTGTTAACACTAAACTAGTCATCGGACCAGGACGTCTGGCTGGGTTATGTTTCTCTGACTGCATGGCTGACACCCATACCAGATGAAACAGCAGTGGTGGAGAAAGTATACAGGTTCTTTCCTTTGCAAAAACACCAATGCCATACAGTTAAAAATACTTTACTTTAAGTAGAAGTCATGCAGTTGAAATTTTACAGTAACACTTTAATGTTACTGTCATTAATAAATGGTACAATTATAGCTCATTAAACACAAATTAGTGTTACCAGTGTTACCTAAAAGTATGTTTATATCAAGTATCAAGACAGTAAAATGTCCCCTCTGATTGTGTACAGTATATCATTACATTATCATTACTTATGCATGAATATCAAAGCAGAATTTTCCTGTTGTAGTTGGTTGAGGTGGTGGTCATTTTGAACTATTTTGTACAGGACTGCAGTATGGATCAGTCTGCTGATAATTTTATCCACTGATAAACTGATTGGTTTATAAACATTCTTAAATAGTGAGATATGTCATCACAGTTACTGTTTTACGAATGTTTTGTGTGCAAAAATCTAAATAGTAGTAGTAACTAAAGCTGTAAGATACATTTAGTGCACAAGTACCTCAGCTTTGCACCTAAGTACGGTACTTAAGTAAATGTATTCAGAGTAAATGTATTTCACCACTGTTAAACAGCTAAAAGATGGTCTGATAAGGACCTTCTCATAGCAGGCATTCTCCCTTAATGGTGATGAATTAAAAGGGAGAGGGGACAACTGTTCCACAAACACCCATTTGGTTGAACAGTTTAACAACACATTCTGATGATCACACATCCTCACATGGATTGTGCATCATGAGGAGCAACGCCTTCACAAAAAATGAAAAAAATAAAGAAAGTATAGCTGACCTCACACAAACACCATCGTAAACTTTTCAACTGCTCTCTTAACAAATCCTCAGAATAAAGTGCCACTCTTCACCTCAACACTAATCCTATTTATTTCCTGGTTATCTTGTGTTGATGTTTGAGGGCGGCTAGATGAGCCTCATGCACAGTCCAGACTTACAAATGTGCAGGGGGACCTGACAACCATCTGGCAGTGATTATGTGCCTCCACTGTCTGTTCTCCTTGCTTAAGGGGGCAATTAGTTTAAATATAACACAGGTGATGGTGGACAGCTAAATCGCTCTTTTCCTTCCCATTTAAATCTGTAGATACCAAGTAGTGGAAAAAAGGGAGGATTATAAAGTTCTTTGCCAAATGAAAGAACCCATTGCTTCTCCCCATGTGCTAATATACATTGCAACACATGATTTGCGGGTTTCAGCTGATTTTGCTTAAGTAATGAAGTGAATGTTTTTTAACATTTGACCGTGTTTGGTACGATAAGTCCTGCCCGGCTCTGTTGACTGAAACAAAATGAAACAAACATTGGAGGAAAATGTAAATGTTGGACATCTAAAAACCTTATTTTCCTCGATTGTGGACAGGGCTACAGTGAGCTCTCGCAGTATGGGGGCCCGTTGAAACAGGATACTTAATCAGAGTAATTAGTCATACAGTCCATCAAAGACCCTCTGAAACTGTCTGCAGGAATAAAGATGGATGATTATCATCAAAGATGACTGAATCATACAAAAGCTCATCTTTCATCTGAAGAATTCAGTGTAACTGTGGGAAAATTTGAGCTGCTATCAATTTCAAATTGTTTCATTGTTCTCATGAAAACAAAGACTGATGCAGAAACAGCTACATATGACAGTGGTATTAAAAAGTATGTGTTTATGGCCTTTTTAGTGATTCTAAATGAAAATATTTGCATTGTTTAATAAAGGGCAGACTATTTATTATCAAATTTGAAGTTTCTTAGAACAATCATAGACTTCCTCTGTGGTTAAATCCAATCAGGTAAATGATTGGTTTAACAAAGTCATTGATTACATTTTTTCCTCAATGACACATTAAAAGGTTAAAAAAAGTGATACAATTACAGTAAAACGCACCTTTTGTTTTTTTTTGTATTCAATAATTCAGTATTGGTGTGACAAATAAATGAGTACATGAATGGGTTTATAGAGAAGGAACAAAAACACTATTAATCCGCCAATTCTCGGAGAGGGAAGCAGCTTTTTTCTATTTCTAGCTCCTGTCCTTTCAGAGGGTCAAAGGTCACTGCCAGTTTCAGAGCAGCTAACAGGCAATGATTGTCTTGTTCCAGGACATTTGAGGACACTTAACTGCAAGCGTGAGATTTCACCAAAAGCACATGACTGATTCAAAATATCATGCACAAATACAAGGTTCACCCCTGAGCAGTCCAGTACAAAAGTTGGAGACGGGAGCCATAGTTCATTTTTCCATCAAATCATACTGAAGGGATGGGGGGAAATGTGTGATATCAATGCCAGTTGCGATGAAAATTCGCCAAAAAATCCAGCAGTTCACGTCTCCGTGATAATGTGTAGTGAGCTGTCAGGTGCAGTTATTCCCTCTGGCTGGAGAACAATGGTTTGTTATGGCTGGCACAGTGTGAGGTAGCTTACATGCTCGGGACTGCTGGGATAACTAGACTGTAACCCACGTAGGATGTTAAAACACTCTTTGGACTTCTTGGAGTTGTGCCTACAAGGTTATGAAACAGAAGATTGGAGCGTTCAAAATGTCCACCAGCACACAGATAGAGCGTGTTCAAGCAGGTGGGCAGCATGCCCTGTAGAGAACAGAAACATCTCCTGCATATTTAAAGAAAAATGCGAAAAAAAAGAAGAAAACAAGGTAGGATTGTGAATTCCTACAGGAAAATTTGTTGAGAACAGAGTGCAATTTCACTGTTTGAAAGGTGGTAGGTGGTGAGCCACGAGCCAACAGTGTGTGCCATCATGGTCTTCCACTTTCAGAACAGTTGTACAATCATATCATGTATTTTATGTGGGAATGTTAAAACACTGACTGACAGGTGGAAATCACATGGGAGACAGTGGAGACACAGCTCCCCCGACCTAGGAAAAATATGATTTGTCCTCCCCAATAAATCACTGTTAACACAAATATGTGATTTCAAAGAACAATAAAAGCACTTGGCCCTCCTCGCCCTCAGTGGTGGCACATGATGTGTGGGAACTTGTGTCTGTCATTGCTCACTGACCTCAAGTCTAGCAAATGATATGTTAGACATTTTCTTCTCTTCTCCTACATACGTATCCGTAATCGTCACCAGTCTTCGTCGTCTTTGCACTGAATTACAGGCCACAGCTTTATGTTAGCTGGCGGTAGCTGATGTTTACTAGCGAGCCACAGTGACATTAAGTGTTTGCAGCTGTTTGAATCAGAGGCAGTGAAAGAAGCTGGAAAAGAAATGTAAGTGTCCTGAGCTGACAGAGCGTTTGCTAGCAGAGTTACAAAACTACGTTTATCGTCCTTGAGGGAGTTTCATGTATCTCTCCCCTCCACAGTTGATATCAGATGTGTAGGATTCTACAAAAGTCATTAACTATTAAAACTGCTTCATGGTCTTGAAAAAACAAACGACAGTTTTGCTGTGCTTATATAACTTGATGAAAAGATAGATTATTAATCATTGTAATATCTAGAGATCAAACATTGTGTTCTTGTGATCCACACTGGATAATCCCATGCTTTAAAGTTTACCCAAGTCATCTTAAAGAAGCTCTTTGTAAGAATTTTGACAAATCTACATGTATTAATCACGTTCGTACAGTGTTGGGAAGATTACTTTGGAAATGTAGTTGGTTACAATTACAAGTTACCCTGTTGAAAATGTAATAGTAGTGTAACTATTTCAATTACTTTCTCAAAGTAATGTAACTAATTACATTTGATTACATTATGATTACTTTTCTTAATTTTGAATGAAATCTCTCAACTGCTAACCATTTTCACATTTTAAGACCTATAGTGTGATAAACCTTTCAGTTCAAAGGTTTAACCATATGAGTCTGACCTTAGGCCTGTACTGCGAAGGAGGCTCACTTCCTCACTAAATAGAGCGACAACGGGCTGATTTCAGACAAGAGGAGCAGGTTGTTTTAATGGAGAGAGTATGAGCAATACAAACAAGCCTGATCACAGCCTGAAGCAACAGGTTTGCTGCAAATATGACAAGAGGAGGCTGATTTTAATTTCTGACAGCTCTACATTGAGCTGCTTTTAAATATGAAGCTTTAGAGGAACAACAACTGTTGTTTTAAACTGTGTTAAATATTGTTTTCATATATTTCACTGATCGCAATTATAAAATGCCAGTGTGTGTTTTATTGAAAGCTAGGGGGGGTGCGTATGAAAATAGGTTACAGTGGGTTTTTTAGGTGCTGTAACTACAAGCAAATCTCATGTTGTCTCTGTACAAAGACCTTTTTAAATGTGAGAAAACACAGTACACCTACTCAAGATTTGCGTTTGGGCAACACATAACAGGCGAAACAATTAATTTATTCATGGCCACATTAAGTTAAATTATCTGTTCTGCTGCGAGCGCACAACTTCTTTCAGTGGTGACTGACTGTATATAAAAGTAAATAGGCTACAGCCTAATAAATGACCTCCTGACACCAGTCGGATCATCAGCTGAGCAGCGTATCCCCTCAGCTGAACATCTGTAGGCGGAGACGCTCAGAGAGAAAGTCAACAGCAGCGGATCAGCGCGATCTCTCCCTCCGTACAAATGCTCCGTTCTGATCCAGCTCCACTGGACTTTCAAAGTAAAGGTGACATCAGCTGTAAATGAGTTAAATAGTGATACAGCGGCGCTTTTATAGCCGATTTTATTATTAAACTCTGAACAGAACCTGGTCGGGACCAGGTTATGAGCTAAGCATAAGTTACCATGGTGACTTAGCCGGGTTAAAAGAGAGCCACCTTTGTAATACAGGGAAGCCTGGCCTCTGTCTGTATAAAGTGTTTTTGTATTTCCAGCCCAGGAACATCATGTGCGCCGCCGACCCTGTTGCTGCTGAGTCTGACTGCCGCCGTACGGTTTGTCGGTTGAGTCGAATGGCACATGACCAGAGAGAGCCAATCACAAGCGTCAGTTTTGGAAGGAGGATGTTGATATGAAAATAACTAAAAACGAACATGAATCCAGGGGGGCGAAAAACTATTTGATAAATCCGAGCTTTTGCTGTGATTTTTCAAATGTAACTTAAGTTGTAATCATTGAAATTTCCAAAAGCAACTGTAATTTAATTACATATTTTCTCCCAGTAATGTAACGGATTACAATTACGTACATTTTGTAATTAAATTACGTAACGTCGTTAAATGTAATTCGTTACTCCCCAACACTGCGTTCGTATTGGCCGTATGTGAGCAGACTGTAACATGACGTGAAAAATGAGACCTTCCCAGTCTCTGTTGGTTGCCTACAAGCCTGTGGATGATTTATTTGAGCTTTTTAATTCTGCTGGACTGTGGATTTCTTTTTGAAGGACTTGGGTCGGATGGTCCAAACAACTTCCTTGTCTCAGTGCCTTTCTTCCCTTTGCTAACAGAGCGCAGACAGAGTAGAGAGAGTCCACCAACATGAACATTCGATCGGTGATTTAGTGTATTGTAATGATGCTGATATTTGTAAAACCGGAAGATGACATTTGTTCTGTGTTGCGATGGTGTGTTGTAATCCCACACGGGATGGGCCAGATATTGGCATGACACGGAAATGCAAAAAATTGACTAATAATATCATAATAATATCAACTTTATTTATATAGTGCCTTTTGCAACGGCCCTTACAAAGTGCTTTACACTGAGGCAAATAAACAAAAACGTTCAATAAAAAATACGGTCAGCAGTCAACAAATGGAAACAAGTTAGACACAGAAAAGAACAAAAACCAGTTAATTAAAAGCCATGTGATTGTGGTAATCTTTAAGAAATGATTTAAAGGCAGGCAGTGAATTTTCCATACTAAGTTCTTCAGGTAAATTATTCCAAAGGGTTGGAGTCCCGACGGCACGAACGTAGGAAAATAGATGTAAAAACAGTCATGAGTGGCCACGGCTTACGAAGAAAACATGGCAGCTTGGCCAAAAAGCTACAAAGCAAGCATCTGATGACTGTGACTAAAAGACATTAGACATTTTTGCATTAACTGAATTGATAAAACCTTTGAAAGAAACTCTTTTTTTTTAACACAGAATCTGTACCATGAACTTAAAAACTGAGCTGCAACGACAGGTCCCACTTGAACCTGAGCCCATCGTGCAATCAGTGTGTATCCTGATGGTTTCCTAATCACTTCCAGGGGGAGGAAACAGAGGGGTAAAGGGGGCAATTACTCATTTTGCATGAAGACCCACTGGAACCAAGGTTCTCTGTAGAATCACTGACTTTTCTAACTGAGAGACTTGTCTGTGTACAATCAGGGGACAGTGGTGCTCAGACTCAAATGCCAAGGGTGAAGCAAAGAATCTGTAAGCTCTGAGAAATCAGTCTTCTAGGTGGAAATACTGGATCTTTGCTTGTTGACAACAGTTTTTGGGGGGAGTTTAAGAATTTGACCCCAGAATTAACACAGCCTGAAGTGTAACAGCTTGTTGATCCATTTGTCCTGTTCAAGTCAAAATATGTGTGTCATGATCCATCCGACTTCTATGTCTTCGTTGCAGGGAGGCATTTACAGACTTGTTCTGAAAGCTACTCCCTGTGTTAGAAAAAAAAAAAGTGTATCAGCTTCCTCATTTTCATTTTAACCGATAGTAACCCCTGATAGAGCTGTGGCCGAGAACATACACCAGTGCTTCTTTGTGGGAATAAATCAAGCTGCAGGATGTCTCAGTCTTCTCCGTGTGCTTTCCTTTGTCCAGTCCGTAAATCTGCGTGCCTCACAAACACATCACCCTCTGGTTAAAAACGAAAAACGACTAAATGCGGGGGCATGTCGACATGATGCGGTGGCAGACACAGACCGAGAGGAGGAAGAGGAAGAGGATGGACGATTTGTCCGATAGTAACCCCAGCACGGAGAGTGAAGGAGGAGGGGAGGTTTGTCCGATAGTAACCTCAGCACAGAGTTTGATGAAGGAAAACGGGATAGGAGGGGGGATGGTGTACGGATCGCCTATATTTATCTCTGCGTTGCAAAATTGTGTCACATCTGTCTGAGATGCTGAAAAGATGGCCGATTCTCCTCAAGAACGCATCTGTTTTTTGCCTTTTAAATGGACGCCATATGCGGAAAGAATCACTCGAGACATTTCAGTTTTTCAGTCAGTCTGTTCATGTTGCAGCTGAACACAGAATACACAGATTAAACGACGGGGAGCACTTCTCGAAAGGCATTAAACCGGTAGCCTACATAACGCACACACGGAGCTCTCGGGAGCAGGAGTTGTGTGTTAGATAAACATCGGTGCGTGGCTTTCCTCCTGCTGGCTACGTCGGCACTCGTGTGGCCTTCAAGTGCTGTCGGATTATTGTTATATTATTGTTAGAGTTGCAAATGAAAGGCCATTAATCAATAAAGCAGTAAATAAATCAGCCATTTAAGAGAAGAATGACGGAGTTGCACTGGTCTTCATTCAAGTGTCACAAACTCTCTGGTCTAAAAGCAATGTGCGAATTTGAAGGTATGACATTTTATGTCGCGCATTGATGATCACCATTTGACGCTTGAGTTTCTGGAACTTTAGTTTAAAAAAATCAATGTAGAATAGTAGAATTTTTCTTCTTTCTACAGAGAAGAGGCAAAGACAGTTATAGTTTATCAAAACACATGTCAGCCTATTTGACATAGGGTTACAAACACACACATACACAAACATATTGATTTACTGATTTACATTCACAAGTGTATTCATTTCTATTGTTCTTTTGTTCTTGTTTGTTCTTTTGTTTGACAGGGACAGGGCACAGCTTCTTGGCTGTACCAGAATTAGTCAAACGCTCATTTACATCTGTAGTCCATCGACAGGAGACTGAGACAGCACCTCTGGTAAGATAAGTATTTCTTTTAAAACATCATCATCAGCATCATCAGCAACTACAATGGCAACAGTGAGATTTTAAAACATTAACCAATACAACACAACTAAAAACACTACAATAATAATGATATTAGATTTCATGGAGAAAAACATCTGTGTTGATGATAAACACTGGCTCTCTTGGGACATTTTAATTTATTAAATGTTTTCACGGTGTGAAATGTTTACGTAGTGAACTGACATCCACTAGAAAACAATATTGTCACGTGTCAGTTTTTTTCATGATTTATTTTGACGGATTTTCGTACAAGTCTCACACAAACGCTTGGATGCACGAGCTTTGGAGGAGTCCGTGAACGCGTCGCCTTTTGACCGCTCGTTACCTCGCGCTGCAGCCATCAGAGAACTGGGTGAAAGGGGAATGATGTCACTGACTGGCTGAGGGCGGCTGAGGAGAACAATAAAAGACTCCCGAGCTACTGGAAGTGGTTACTGGGCAGAAATAGAGCAGGAGGAGCTAATTGTTTTATTACCAAAGGAATGTGTTATGACTGTGAACTGCACCGGAATGACTGATTACTGTTTGCCGCAGACACTCCTGATACAAGATAGTGACAATTTCTTTGAATCTCTTATTATATTACCATGAAAACACTGAGATTTTTTTGGTATGCGTGGTAATCAACCTCATGGTTCAATGGATTTTTTTTAGAGTTAAGGACCAGGTCAACGGGTCAAAGAGTCACGCAGGAATATGAGGGAAGAGGTCTGAATGACGGCCAGCATGGTTTTCAATAAAGTGCAGCTATTCATTTCTTAATTTCTGGCAAAGATTGATTGTTTTACCCAGGTAACAGTTTGCTATAACCATCATTAATAAATGCTGTGCTTACAGTACATTTAAATCATACTAGTAGTTGTTTGAAACCATTTCTTAAGTGATTGTAAAGGTTTATAAACATCGGTCACAAAATCCAATAACTTAACTTCACAGTATTTACTAAAAATGTACAAAGTATATGAGCTTCTAATAGCTTTGATATGAGACAACCTTCTCAGAGGTTCTACCTCAAGAAAAGATCATGCTTTGCACTCATGAACCTGATACAGAATGCTATCCAAGAACATATATGGCATATATGCATGATGTTTTAGAAATACCTAACCAGGTCAAAGTAGAGTCATCGATTACACTCACAGTTGCTGTTTGCAGCATTCTTGTCGCATTATATAAGATGTTTGTGTGTTGTGCCTCAATTCATTTGTGTGAACTATAAGCTATGACATGAACAGCAATTTCTTATTAATTTCCCCAGCGACTAAATTAGTAACAGAGTTAGAAATGATACATAGGTTGCCCTATATAGCTACTGTACATACTGCACACATACTGTGTTTGTGCAAACACCACTTGTGTGACCAATCATATTGAATAATGATTTCCCATGTAGCTGTAATGAAGTGCCACAAGAAGTGTCCCACTTACGTTCAGCTGGTGAATGAGGCCATTGTTGCAGCCGTGGCTTACAAGTCTATCTGTCTGTGGATTGCTTGGAAAGAATCTTCACAAGTCGTGACCCTGACTGATTACTGGACTTGTTTGTTCACTATGTTCTGTTTTCATTTCTGGTTTATAAGTGGGACTTTTGTAGGCTAGATTCAATGTCTCAGTGTTTGTTAGAGGCACAACATGTCCCTAAAATGATTTCACACACACACATTATTAGTTTATCTGGTATACTTGCTGAGTGAATGAATGCTCTGTTGTGTAAGTAATTTATATTCAATTGATGTTTACTGAAAACACAGCTTGACCAGAAAACAACTCTAACTGAATCTGATGGTCCTACTTGGTCCATATATGTTTATGGTATTTTAGTTTATGTTTTAGTTTTAGTTTATATATTTGTCAAAGTAGTGGTGTTGTATTGAATATAAGGAGATTTGTTTCTTATATTCTGTCCCCCCTTCTTACAAAAATAAGAGGAGCTTTGACATTGGCTTAGCTTAAAAGGAAAAATATGTAAAAAAATAAATAAATAAATAATGCAAATCAAAGAAGAAAATAACATTGTATAAACCTAATTGTGGCTCCATGCA